>NW_012267269.1:7030774-7031151 GCF_000151885.1 Dipodomys ordii
ACTTGGAAAAAATTATATTAAGTGAAGTAAGCCAAGCCCAAAGAAACATAGGTCCCATGGTTTCCCTTATTTGCAATATCTAGTATATGTATGAGTCAAGTGGAATTTGATATTTTTATGTGCAGGAATAATGTTCAAAACAGGGAACATCCAGAATTACATAGTTACCAACCCATCAGCCCGACCTGAAGCAGGGGTCAGTGTGATTAGCCATATCCTGTGCTGTTGGGCCTCAGTAGAGTACTGGAACTATTCCAGATGTTGGACTTAAAAGATCCAAATAGTCAGATAAGGTGATGTTAGGGAAATGAACCCTAAGATATGTATTCAAATGTTTTTTTTCTTTCATGCGATTGTTTCTAACACATTTATAAGAT
>NW_012267269.1:7031306-7069990 GCF_000151885.1 Dipodomys ordii
AGGGGAAAAACAAATCGTTTAAATAGGGATACAGGTGGACCCATTGCAACAATGAGATGTACAAGTCGTTATGTCGAAAGCGAACTTTACAACTTTGTTGAGGGGGGCCGGAGGGGGGGGAACAGGGAGGATTGGGGGGTGGGGGAAGGATGGGAAGGGCTGGGAAGGGGAAACAAAGGAGGAGGCTACAATGCTTGATGAGAAATGTACTCATTATCTTGCCCATGTAATTGTAACCCCTCTGTACAGTATTTTCACAATTAAAAAATCCAAATAATAAAAATACTCAGAAATATCAGAATGGTGCCCATTATCAACCAACATGGAAGACATTTGACAGTTTTGCTTGTGATATTTGTATACATCAAATGAATATCTACTGCTAAACTTTATGCAGAAAATGAAATTCTAACAGTATAAGCTAATGGCAGGAAGTAGTAAGAAGTAGTATAGAGACTAGGTGTTTAGTCTCTGGAGCCAAACTGCATTCTAAAGTAAGACCTAACTTAGAAGATATTTTGTACATAATTGCTAATGTGGAAGATTTTAGGCTAATTTCTTATAGTGGTTTGCAATTACCAAGAATTTTCTATTACGTTCCAATGTAATGTTTACATTCTGGGTATTTCCTTTTGGAAAACTTAAATTCTTTGATCTGATAGTCATATAGTTAGTAGCAACTCCCTTTGCATTGTTATTGTAAAGGTGATGTACAGAGGGCTTCTGGTTACATTGTCAGGTAATGAGTACATTTCTTTGTGAACAGTGTCACCTTTTCACTCACCTTTCCTCAGTATTCCCTTTATGTTCCCCCCCACAAATGTTGTAGAGTTCATTTTTAACATAGTGTCTAGTATCCATGTTGCCTTCCTTCACCCTTTATCCCATTATTTCTGTGCTGCTCCTTACTCTCCCCAAGACAGATGAACTTACAAACAAGGCAAAGGTACAGAGAACAAAAAACAGCAACAACAGAGGGGGAAAAAACCTCTCGTTTCCATTTCTTGGAATTCGTTTTGATAAATGACATTTTATATGATCATATGCAAATAGCTAATGCCCCTTTGTGATCCTCTCCTGAGAATATCCTCCTTTGGTCTTTTTCTGAGAATGACTCAAGTCCTGTATAACATCATGTCCAAGTATGCTTTTGTCTTTTACCAGCCAGTGTGTTTAATTGTAGATTTATAGGCACATTCTAGTTATGACAAATGAGGGAAACACGTGCAATCTATATTCCTTTGGGTCTGGCTTGCTTGAGTTCATATAATTTTTCCAAGTATTTCCATTTCCTTAAGAATGGTACAATCTCAATCTTTTTTATTTATTAGTAGAATTCCATTGTGTATATGTGCCACATTTTCTTGATCTATTTGTCCATTCAGGGACATCTAGGATGATTCCATATCTTGGCTATGGTAAACAATGCTGCAGTGAACACGGTTGAGATGGTAGCTATATGGTGGTCTTGTTTGTGTTCTATTGGATAAATGCCCAGGAGTGGAATTGCTGGGTCATAAGAAAGCTTTGTGTTTAATCTTTTGAGGATCTCCATACTGCTTTCCAGAGCTGTTAAACAAGTTTATATTCCTACCAACAGTGTATTAATGTTCCCTTTGACCACACTGCAGCCAGCATTTGTTATTGTTAGTTTTCTTGATAAGGGTCATTCTAATGGTCATTGAGATAGAATCTCAATGTCATTTTGATATGCATTTCTTTTATGGTCAGAGATGTTGAACATTTTCTACATATGCCTATTGGCAGATTTAAGGGAATGGAAAAACCTTCCATGCTCCTGAATTGGAAGGAATGACATCATGAAAATGGCAATACTGCCCAAAGATATTTACAAATTCAATATAATAACCATCAAAATCCCAACAATATTTGTCCATGATATAGAGAAAGCAGTGCATTAATTCGGGAAGGGATGGTAGGAGAAAAACAGAGGAGGAGGCAACAATGCTTGACAAGAACTGTACTCATTACCTTGCTCATGTGATTGTAACCCTTCTATACAGTATTTTCACAATTAAAAACTTACTTTAAAAAAGAACTTAAGATGGAAAAACTCAAAAAAATAAAAATTAAATTAAAATTTTAAAAAATTCATATAGAATAACAAAAGACCACGAATAGCATAAACAATCTTTAGGAAGAAGAACACTGTTGGGGGAATAGCAATACCAAACTTCAAACTCTATCATAAAGCCATAGTAATAAAACCAGCTTGGTACTGGCACTGAGGACCCATGGAACCGTATAGAAGACACAGAAATCAACCCATAGACCTACAGCCACCTAATATTTGATATGGGGGCCAAAAAACACAGGATGGAAGAAAGATAGCCTTTTCAGCAAAGGGTGCTGGCAGAGTTGGCTATCTATGTGCAGAAAACTGAAGCTGGATCCTTATATATCACCCTGTACCAGAATGGTACAGAATGGATCAAAGACCTCAATGTAAAGCCAGATACCATGAAAATATTACAGAAAGGGCTAAGGGAAACTCTAGGGCTCCTAGGCATGGGTCAAAACTTCCTAACTAAAGATTCAGAATCACAACAAATCAAAGAAAGACTGGCTAAATATGAAGAAACTGAAGAGTTTCTGCATGGTAAGGGACATAGCTAGCAAGATAAATAGAAAGCCCACAGGATGGGAGAAGATTTTTACTAGGAATGCATCAGACAAGGACCTGATATCTAAAAATTACTTAGAGCTCAAAATATTAAATGCCAAAAATAAAGTCTCAAAGAAACAACAACCCAATTAATAAATGGGCTAAACACTTAAAATGAGATTTCTCAGTAATGGCAACTCTTGAATAACTACATTAATGGAAGACAGTAAAGACACTCATAATCCCAAACAATAGTCAGTGTTGAAAAGTATTGTCATGTGAATTTTTTTAAAAATTCTTTCTGAGATTTTTTTCCCTGTCAGATTAATCTTTTCTTCAACTCATCAAACATTTAGTAAATGTCTATTTTGTGTCAGGTCCTATGCTACCTTATGGGTAAAGAATTCAATAACAGGAAGTCAGTTCAGCATGAAAACAAGCTGTAACAAAGTTTGTAGAAAGTGAAGAAAGCATCCAGTCCACTAGGAAACAGAAAGAGAGATTTGTTGATTAAGTACATTCCTGTTTGTGAGCAGAAAAATCGGTGGGAAACAGCCAAGGCAGGGGAACACCTATGCAAAGACTAGGGGGACACAGATTTGGGAGAGATAGATAATACTGAATTCAGCCAGAAATTGACTAGCATATGAATGACAAAAAGCCTGTTTATATGTGTTGCTAGATGTGGGGTGTGAAGGAGCTCAGTAAGACTATCTAGATTGATAGAAAGAGTACATAGGACTTATTTTTTAAAAAAGAGTAACAAGCTGGGTGCCAGTAGTTCACACCTGTAAAATCTTAGTGACTCAAGGGGCTAAAATCTGAGCATCGAAGTTTGAAGCCAACCCAGACAAGAAAACCCATGAGACTCTTGTTTTCAATAAACTACCAAAAAAAGAAAAAGAGAGCAGGCCACTTTGGAAAGCAGTATGGAGGTTCCTCAAAAGACTCCACATATAACCCAGCAATCCCACTTTTGGGCATTTACCCAATTGATAACAAACAAGGTCATACCAAAGCTACCAGCACAACCATGTTTATTGCAATATTATTCACCATAGCTAAGATATAGAACCAACCCAGATGCCCCTCAGTAGATGAATGGATCAAGAAAATGTGGTATATATGTATACATATATGTATATATATAGAATAGAATTCTGTGCTTCCATCATAAAGAATGACACCACCCCATTTGTTAGGAAATGGAAAGACTTGGAAAAAATTATATTAACTGAAGTAAGTCAGGCCCAAAGAAACATAGGTCCCATGGTTTCCCTTATTTGCAATAACTAGTACATGTCTAGGACAAACAAAAAAGGTCAAAAGCTATGTACACATGACCATATACGATGATGTTAAGTGAAATGAACCCCAAGACAGGGACATAAGAGCTTTTTTCTTGCTTGCTATTGTTTTTAATGTACTTAACATACTTAATGCACTATGTGATTCTTTTGTTTCTTTTGTATGTTCTTCCCCCATGGTATAAGCCCTGTTTTCACTGTATCAGATTCCAGAGTCCTGCATCTTGTATACATTTTTATAATTTGGGGAGGGGAAGGGATATAACAAAATGCTTAAATAAGGATACAGGTTGACCTTTGTAATGAGATATGCAAGACACTATGCTGAAAACAAACTTACAATTTCATGGGTGGGGGAGTTGGAGAGGTGGAGAGGAAAGGGATGGTAAGAGTAAAACAAAGGAGGAGGTAAAAATGCTGGATAGGAAATGTACTCATTATCCTACTCATGTAAATGCAACCCCTCTGTACAGTATTTTTACAATAAAAATATATATGAGGAAAATAAAGAACAGAAAGTGGAGCTGTGGTAAAATACTAGCCTTGAGCACAAAAGCATATGAACAGTACCTAGGCCCTGTGTCTAAGCCCCAGAACTGGCACCAAAATAATAATAATAATATTAATAATAATAACAAGTATTTCTACTAATAATAAAGAGTAGCGATATGCCAGAAGATAAAATGGATTACATTTCAAAAGGAGGGGTAGCACATGTTCAATGTTTAAAGGATCTGGAGGTCTAGCCAATGGAAGAAAATACAGCTCCTGCAGAATGTATGTATGCAGGGATCCATGGCAGAGCTGGTTGGCAATATGTTTAGGGTTTAGAGACCATCAAAAGATGTTAAGTCAAGTGATTAGGTCTGTATTCTATTTGCATAAGAATTCTGTACAAAAGATTGCATAAGAAGGTATTAAAACAAAGAGCAGGCTTAAAGCAGAACAGGCTTGAGAGAGGAGAGGGGAAGTTTAGAAACTTGTCAGGATGCAAAAACACACACACACACACACACACATCAAAGTATTTCCTATTTTTCTAAAATAACCAACTACAGAGAAGATGCAAGGAGAGTGGAACTGAATGTTTCCTGTTTCTTTTCATATAATTTCTCTTTTCTGTAGAATTTAACTAGATTGAAGGTAATATTAAAAAGTTCAATATAAGAATCACATTTTGTTATTGGTATTGGTGTTTTACTTCTGACTAAATGCAAGGAATACATATAAATGAAAAAATTATAAGTTTAAAGAATGTTTAAAAAATATAACAATTCAAACCTGTTAGGGAGAATATGTCTAACCAGAAAATTTTAACAAACTGGTATTGATTTTCAGTGATACTGTAAGGCTGAATATGTTTTGTGTATCTTATGTTCTATTAAAGAAATCTAACGTGACTTGTATCCTCTGTACTAGTATACATATATTGGTATATTTAATTTATTTCTACTGACAGATCAATAAATAAACTAATTTCAATGTTCTTACAGTCTGAATTGATAGTCTTAACTGACAACCTTTGTCCTCTATCTATATAAAGAAATAAGACCTAATGTCTTCCCATAGAAATGCGATTTTGAATTGCCTTTTAAGGAATCATTAATTCCAGAATATGTCTCAGGCTTCCATAAGAAAATCATTTCCTTAATCTTTCCTTTCCTGAAAGTAGCTTATTTCTTTCTGTCTTGTTTTCCACAAGTTCCCCTTAAGACATGATATGCCCATATTTGTGTTTCTTTCTTTCCTCCAGAAGCAACATTCTCCACCACATATTTACATAATCCCGGGGCCAGCTCATCAGTCCTTCCCTCTTATGTGGGCAAAGGCCTCTCTGAGGTGGCACTGCATTAATTAACTCTACGATATCACCAGCAGAACCAAGCTTGCTCCACACACATTCTGAGCTTATCGAGGAAGGATGTGGATGACATCAGGGGAGGATTTTACAAGACTTCTGTCTAGACTGCCAAAACAATCTGTGGTGGGAGAAAATTGCGTAAATATGGGCTACCAGGAAACAGGCATTTTTCTTCTCCCCTCCTTGTGGTCTTTTTTTGGTGTGGGACAGAGTGAAGTCTGGGCTGGCAATTCTGTAAATTATACTCCTTGAATCATGTAATAATAACTCAAGGACTAGCATGATTTAATGCCATATGGTAAGTGAATATAGGGATCGTTCAGACCAAATAAATAAATAGAAGCAAGTGACTTTGAGCACATTTTAACTTACATGATTCTTTAAAATTTCTTAGGTTTATCTGAGGTTTTGTGGGTATCCTAGATAGAGGATCCAAGTAATAGTAGGTGGACAAGTGATGATCCAATTTTGTCTTTTAGTTGAAAAACAGAAACAATTCATATTCTCTCTTCCCTACACACTACTTCAGGTCGGGCAGAGCCCCAGATAGTTAAATTCTGAGGGAAAAAGCCAAGTGGTTCTGATGTGTTGAACAATGTACTCTTTTCCAAGAACATAGAAACCTATTCGCTTAAGGTAATTGTTCAGCCTATCTCCACAAAAGCACAACTCCATGAGTTTTCATCCCTAAATCTTTTTAAAGTTTCCAGTACCCAGAGTGACAAAAATGCAAAAATAAATATACTCCTTGAGGAGTTAGGCCCAGCTAAACCTATTCTATGATTAATATTTATCTCTTTTAAA
The DNA here is from genome assembly GCF_000151885.1 of Dipodomys ordii. Taxonomy (NCBI): domain Eukaryota; kingdom Metazoa; phylum Chordata; class Mammalia; order Rodentia; family Heteromyidae; genus Dipodomys; species Dipodomys ordii. The sequence continues at coordinate 7,037,905 of NW_012267269.1, forward strand.
CAAAACCTTGTACCTAGCGTAGAGTTTCATAGAACTTAATTTGAAATGCTCTTTTCTTCTTCAGTATTTCCCTTTGCATGTATTGCCATTCCATTTTCTTAATTAACTCCCTTTTCACTCCCCACTTACACCATCTACTTTCCATCATAAAACTGCTTTGAATCATCCAAGTTTGCTTAGTTTTTGGTTTATTTAGGACTCTGATCTTTTAAGGAATTGCTAAGTTACTAAGCATTCAGACAAGGGCATAAGTGGCCAATTGTGCTGGGTAACAAGCTATCTAAACATTTACTGGCTTCAAACAACAATATTTTTATTATATTCAAAAGTTCTCTGAATTAGCTAAGATATGCTAGGTGGCTCTTATTCCAGCCTCATCTGAGACTCTGTCTCTGGTTATAGTTGGATGGCAGAACAGTTACAGAAAGCTGTCTTTGATAGTCCTCTCCCCACCTGACCATTCATTTTCCAGGACATTTTCATATGGCTTCTTCCTTCCTCAGGACAGACTGAAATAACTGCATGGTAGTTCGTGGCTCCACACAGAAAAAGCAAAAGTGTTTAAGCCTTTGAAATAGCTGGCCTTAGAAGTCTTAGCACATTAATTTCTTGTTAAGTCCAACCTATATTAATGGCAAGGTAATGTAAATTCTGCTTTTTATTTACACTCTTTAAAGAGTCATTAGATATCTCTCTAATAAGGATAAAAAGAGAAGTAAAGGGTGAGAGAGAAAGAAAAAAGCAAGGAAGGAAGGAAGGAAGGAGAAATGAACAGATTCAGAGTAGTCATTCTTAGGAGGAATAGATTTGTAGACATACTAGGTGCATGACTACATTGCGAAAGTGACCATCTTAGAAGCCCTTCAAACTCAAAGTACCCTATGTAGAGACATTTCATTGACTGGAGTGAATTTATTCTAGTCACACCTCCACGTCTCCTGTACCTTCCCCTATTCTGGCACATTTGGGCTTAACCTTAGCTCTTCTAAGGAAAGCAGATCAAATAGCTTCATTACACAGAACAGTCCCCTCCCACACTGTGTAGAACACTGGTTTCTCTGAGTTGGATAGGAACTAGAGGCTAAGTAAAAATAAGCATGGGCAATAACAGCGTAAGCAAAGATGAAGAACAGAAAAGCATATGGTTTGTATGGGTAACAATGTGGAGCTGGAGTTAAAAAGGAATTGTGCATTTGAAATACAAGGTTGCAGCCATAGATATTTCCTAAGACAATTTACCAGATCTCTTGAACCTCCACTTTCTCCTACGGGACAATGAGGAGGTAGAGCTGCTGACCACGCTGACTTGCTGGGTCAAAAATGAAAGACGATCTGTGTGGAAATGTCCTTTGTCAACTTGTAAAACACTTTGCACACACAAAATTACACAGGCATAAGAGAAGAAGTAGTAGGGGTAAAACTATGAAAATAGCACATGACAGATTATAAGAAGGTAAGAGTAAACAAGTACAGTAAAGCCAGGAGGGATTTAAAAGCACATAAACTACATAGACAACCCAAAGAATGGATTTGTTCGATATAAAAACATACTTCACATTGCTCCAAAGCTTAATTTACATCCCAGGTTTACTCTGGAAGCCTGTACACATAATTTGAAAAGGTTTCACTAACCAGTTCGATTTGCAATGCCTCTGCAATTAGATTTAGGACAGAGATGCTCTATCAAGACCAGAAGTTATTTCATTATTTAACGTCCCAAGATACTTACCTGTCAGAACCTAGGACAATTAACAGATTTGTACTAATGTGGAAATTATACTAATGGTACAATTGGCATGCATAACACATCGTTATAAACAAATGAGTCACAGAAGCAATTGTTTTATGTGTAGCAGTTAACTCGTTTTCACTGACAGATTAGTTGACTCTAAGGTTTTACAAAATGTAATGAGAATAGAACATAAAGAGAAAGGGAGGGAGCATTTTGTTTTTACCTTTGGTAAAAAGGGTTCATAGGATGTGTCTGAGCAAAACTATAAGGCCAGAGATGACAAGGGTTTCACATTCACGTGGAGTAAAAAGTTGCCTGAGGATGTGCCTACAGCTCTGATCAGGATTTTTCTTGCCTTCTTGATGAAACACAAAATTCTACAATTCCCTAATAGAGCATGACTCACTTTCAGAGCCTCCCTTATAACCAGACAGCTTGTGTGTAGTCTCCAGGTGGACCAAAATAGGTCCAAGGCTGTGAAGAAATGAGGAGCCATTTGCCAGAAGCCAACTGAACAGGATTAAAGATGAGGCAAGTGGTAATGATTCAGGACTTGGGAAAGTAGAGTCAGGCTGTGGGGCAATTCTGACTGTGCTCCTTTTCGAAAACCCAAATTGGCACTGATGCTGATGCCTCTCTCAATGAATGGTGATGTCGAGGTGACTGAGGTTTGTATTTAGTGACCAGTTCTTGAGATCTAAAATAAGAGGTCAGTTCTGCAAATTTTCTCTTTTTGATGTTTGTGAATCTAGAAACCATCATCACCTGATAAAATCTGAGACAAGTTGATCCAAATAGTACCAAAGAGAAATGATGGATTGGCTCTTGGTAAGAAGGAGGACCATGGCAAATCTGACTTGGAAATACAATATCACAATTTTATGCAGACAGGAAGAAAATTTAAACTATTAATGGAGTCCTCAAACATGCTATTCTTGAGTTCAAAGAACAGATAAAAGAACTTGTAAAATTATACCGTTTTAAAAATCACTTTTATTTATATAATCAAAGTATCCTCAAATGTATTCATTATATAAGAATTTGCTTGCACCACCTACATTGTTTGTGAGTTATTTCCCAAAAATGAACACACGGAAACTCTTATAAAGATATGGCTTTTTGAAAATGTTTTTTACATGTCTTCAGATAAATTACAATTAAATTAAGTTTCAGATACTATGGAGAAAATGTAATAGCAGCTGAAGAAGAGAGGAAAGGTTCTAATGTCCAGTGGCTTAAAGTAAATTCCATTAAGTGTGCCATACTCTTAGTCAACTTTGGGATCAAGACTGTATTGAGAAGAAGCTCTTTGTTTTCAAAAGCATTAGAACTGTTGAGTCAGCCACAGCAGCAATTTCTACAGGTAAAGTTTACTATAGGAAGCCAGCCCTTTGGAAAGTAACTTGTTTGGTATCGCTTCAGCTGGGGGTAATATTTGATTAATTGTTTTCTTTTTTTTAAAAAAATATTCTCCGTAAGTTTTCTTTGAAAGTGTGAAATATCATAGAAAAATGATTTGGTTTTTTTCCCCCTTTCCTTGGCCTTATTAAGAAACTAGTACTAGAGAAGAAGTGGGAAATTGATGCACACACATACAGACACACACACACACACACACACACACACACACACACACACACACATGGGTATACATATATACATTTTCACATATAGGTATTCAAAATGGTGTATCAAATATGTATGTCTATGTTTAATACGCAATTATACATACATGTGTACATTTATGTCTATACATATAGACACACACATCATCTAAAGTGGCACCTATGTGAAACCAGCCAAATCAGTTGAATCATTTTTGGCAAAATAATCCTCTGTTGGCCTCAGTTTTTAAGTTGGTATTATATGTAGGAGAAAGCCATGTTGTTTCTATTTTTAAGCTGGAAGCGGAAACTGTTGAGCAGAGGTTTTTACCCTGTAATATTTCTTATTTTTTATTTACTCTATCATTTGTTTTACTTTGTATATCAAGGAAAATACCCAAATATCCCTTAGTTCTAAATAAGGGATATTTTTGAATTAGAGGTGTTTTCTTTTGATTTAGGTATAGTTTGGTTTTGAGTTTTAAGTTATGAAGAGCATTAGGAAAGAAAAGTATATTCACTCAAAGACTCATCTTTGTATGTAGTGTGAACCTATTTGAGAAGGGACAATGGGTCATCTTGGAAGGCAAGAAGCATGCTATAGGGCAAAAAAAAAAAAACCCACTGGATTTGGTCAATAGACAAAGAACACTTTTTAATAAAATAAAATTAAGACTATTAAGATTTACTTCATTACCTACTTTTAGGAAAATACATTCACCCCCATAGGTGTACCTATTGATTTTTTTGGACAAGTCCTGTAGTCAACGTACCAAACTTGGTTTTATCCTTGCCACCAAATTCATATTATCTTTGGAAGATCCCTTCACAAAAGCTTTAAATTCAATTTCATCACTATCTTTCTGGAAGAAAATCTTCTCTGGGGTTTCATATTTGGTTGACAACTCTGTCCACCAGTCACTCAAAGCCTGACATCATCTTTGATACATATTGTCATGTCACATATCAAATTCAATTGTTTAAAAAAAGGGGAACATTTTAAAAAAAAACAAACTTGAAACTTAGGCATGATTCCATATGATTCCCTCCTCCTTTTCCCTTCTTGTCCTCTTTTTCTTTCTTCTCTTCCATCTCCTATTCCTCCTCCTTCTCTATGCTTTCTTATCTTTCTCTTCTTTTTAGTACTTATCCATTCTCTTATTTTATTAAGATGAAAATTTGAAAACACTACAAGAGAGAATCTAGTTAAAGAACTTCACATAAAATTTTATTTTCTATCAGATGCAGTACTAAATACCTAAATAATTAGATGTCACCTACATGGAAGTCTTTTGCTTCAATGTGGAAGCTTCACATTTTTCAAGTGGCCCTAAGCCTAAAATTCAATATGGTTCATTTATAATTGGATCAGAGGACAACTCAGTAAACAATACTTACAAATTGAAATACTGAAGAGACTACAGCTTTAATCACAGGGGAAGAGTAGGTTTGTTTTATAATCATATTTCTTAGAAATTGAAATACTTCTCTGATTCTCTTTAACAAGAACAATTAGTCCTTATGCAGAAAAAATCAAAGAAAAGCTCTAGCAATAGGACCAGCTTGCAAATATGCATATGTTTGTATGTGACTATATATCCTATCAGTGGTTCAATACATCATTTAATGAACCTGTTTGCATATGCTAATATAATGGATAACCCTTCTTGCTCTTGCAAAAACTGCCAGTTGATTAATTAGAGTGTTTAATTATAAACACTCTAGGATTATATGTTTTTAGGTAGCTACAAGTTCTTCTTCATCCTTTTTTTCAGTTTCTAGACTAAGAAATGAAAAAAATCATATTTATATTAAGGGATTTAATGCAATTGCGAGCCAAGCAATGATTTAGAAATTTTAATTACTGTGATCAATCTGCTTAAAAGCGATTGATGCCAAGAAGGTGGCTCAAATTTCTGCTTTAAAGAATACAAATGCAAATAGATTAGTCGATCCATTTCAAGCAACCATATTTTGGACTTAATATTAAACCAGCAACTGCCCTGGCTCTAGGCCTATAAAATTCTCGTTTTCCTTGATCTCCTCAGGAGCTTGAGTGGATCAGAACATTTAACCAATTCACAGTTTCTAAATGAGCATATCTTCCTGCTCAATCTATAAATCTATCAGGTAATTGGAGTTCTGATTGGCTATATCCTGACAGAAGTACTTCTCTCTAACACTACTTGACCTTCCTATTTATTGACTATGGTTCTGTCTTTGAACTTATCTATTTTTTAAAGGACCTAGCAAGCTGTTTGGCTTTAAAGCAGATGGAAGAGTTGAAATGGTTCCACAGCTAACACTGAAAAACCTAGGTCTAAAGAGACAGAGGAAACAAGGAGACAGAATTAAAGCAATTCTAAAAGTGACATTGTGAAAGTAAACTATTGATTTTTCTGTTAAAATCATCTTGGAGGTAGAAAAAAATAAATAAGTCCAATTAGTTATCTTTTTCAAGAGAGTCAAGCCAAATGATGGAGGCAAAGAATTTCATTCGGATTTTTGAAATGTGGTTGGTTGTAGAAGAGGTAAAAATGTATTAGAAGTCATAAAAACAACCTGTTTTGTCAAATCCCACTATGTTATTGTATCATCATCTAATATTTTTCATCATAAAAGTGTGCATATGGGAACAAATGAAATTCAAGTCATTTGGAGAACCTTAGTTGCTCTCTAATACTTCCAAACAACATCAATTCACTCCAGAAAGCTTCACCCAACTGAATTTCCTGCTCTATGTCTATTTTCCTAACTTTCTCCTGAGGATCTTATTCTTTAAATTGCCTTTTCTTCTCGACATCTTTACAAATTTCAAAGAGGCATATGTTGGGGCATAGTCAGGTTTGGGCAATAGGCTTAGGGCAGGAAGGTGTGGTTAGGGTGGAGGTGGTAATGCACTCTAGTTCTTTTATTTTCCCATTTCAGGTCTTGGTAAATGCAGTCTTTGTTGTTACATGTGGGCGTTTCTCTATGATATACAAGTATGTACAACTCTATTTTCTCCAGTGAGTAACTATGAGTATTCCCATTTGGAATAATCTATGAATTTATATTAGTTAACACAGGAAACAGTACAGTCAGAGGAATTTTTACATGGTTGTCAACTGTTCAAATTATGCAAACAACTAAACTTTTTTTTTGACTTTTTCATTTGATTTTTATTTTGACTAGGTTATTCTGTGGGAAAAAATCACTCTGAAATGACAAAACACTTTAATAGGTCCAAGCTGAATTTAATGCAGTATTGTTTTGCTAACAGCATTATAGTAAACTATTAATATCCCAACAAACAGGTATTAATTAGTGATGAACAGGAAATTTCTGAGACCATGTGCCCAGAAAGCTTTCTAGAAAATGTTTTTTGGCAGGTTTATGATTTGAGAGTTGAGTGGTTAGCATTGATGCTCTGGTATGTAACATCTGGTGCAATCCTTTATTTTATAAACAGAGGCTCTGTACCTTCCAAATGAGTAACTCTATCCATGGCATTCCCTCCATTAGAATCCAAAGCAGAATCTGGCTTTGTATAACTTTCCATTAAGCCACACTGCCTCTGAAAAAATGATAAATACAAATTGTATATATTTACAAAATATTTTCATAAAAGTATATGTTGCTTAATGTTCAAATCAAGATAAACATCTATTTCCTCAAATATTGTTCTCTTCTTGATAGTGTAAGATTCATTTTTCCATACTTTTCCAAAAAAAACATGGAGAATACAATATTGTTATCTGCATTCACCCTCCTGTACAATAGATCTCCCTAACTTCTTTCCCATACCCAACTATAATTTAATAATGCCTATTGATTGACTTTTCTACATCTCTCCCTCTCTCCTTCTCTCCCTCTTCCCTGGTAACCACCATTCCATTTTCAACTTTTATGTGTTCAACTTTTCTATTATATAGCTGAATGCAATGTGATCAGGTGATAATTTGTCATTTTGTGCCTGGCTTATCTAATTTAAAATAATGGTCTCTACTTCCAACCAGGTTATTGCCAGTGATAGGATTTTGCTTTTTGTGACAGAATAATACTCTGTTGTATACATAGACCACATTTTCTTTACCTGTTCATCAGATGGACAGAGCTTGTTTTTATTTCTTGGCTATTGTGAAGACTGATGCGATAAACACAGGAGTACAGATGTATCTCCAGCATACTGATTTTCAATTCTTTGAACATATTCCTAGTAGTTAGAATGTTGGACCATATGGTAGTTATATTTTAAATTTTTTAAGTTTTTCACATTTTTCCCCATGGTAGTTGTACTAATTTACATTCTCACTAAGATTCCACTTTGCATGTTTATTACAGTATATGATTACCTGAATAAACTCTATAAAGAGCTCAGGTGTCAAAAAAAAGCAAAATACTCAAGTATTGGGGGAACAGATGACACTATGTGAAAGGAAATGTACTTATTACCTGATGCAGGTAAATGTAACTCTGTAGTATAACATCTCTAAAACAACAAGAAAGTAAATTAGAAAAAGAAAAGGAAAAGAGAATCATTTAAAAAATTGTAAAGACAAACATGGATAGAATCAATGTTTATTATAATCTTAGTTCAGTAAGCTATAGTTATGCTTCTTTTTTAATGTTGATATATTTACTTTATTGTTGTATCAAATATTTCTTATAATTTTTACTCTTTAACAATGTCATTATACATTGTAAATAGATATTTGTAGCATGTATATTGTTCTTGGATAGCCAAATTTACTATAAATGATACATGAACAGGAGTGAACAGGCTTAATTTTAGCTTTCTTGTTCTTATTTAGGATCTTGCTCATTTCAATACAAATAGAAAAGTGAATATTAAACTGAAGTTCCCATGAAAGTAGACTTGTGATAGAAAAAGGAAATAAGAGTCTCATATTGATTCTGAATAAAATTTAAAAGGTTGATTGCAAAAGCTTTTGGGAGAAAATCAATTTCAGTGTGATCTCACTTAATAACAGCATACTAAATAGTTTTTAGATTTCAACAGTGAAAATTTGTTTCTTTCTTTAAATCTTAAACCTACCATCAGGTATTTGAAATAGTATAGTTCAGAACAGAAAAATAAATGTGAAATACTCTCAGAGATAAAGAATGATTTTATACTGTTTAATTCTGTCCAATTGTGTGCACAGATGTGTATAATTTTACATACTTCTTTGTGATGTTTTCATGATGCAGTTTAGAAAACAACTAATTTTCTTTGTAAGTCCAGAATAGCAGATGAGCAGAATAGCTCAATAGCTATGAACATACAACCATATAAGATGATGCTAAGGGAAACGAACTCCAAGACATAGACACAAGAAGTTTTTCTTTGCTGTTGTTGTTTTTAACGTACTGTGATTTCTTTTTTCTTTTGTGTTTTCCCCCTTATGGTTTATCCCCTGTTGTCACTGTATTTGATTTTGGTACCCTGGGTATTGTATATACATTTGTCTAAATTAGGGAATGGAAGGGAACAACAAAATGATGAGACAAAAGACAAAGGGCGAACCAATGCATCGTCGATACACACAAGACAATATGTTGGAAAAGCATTGTTCAACCTGGGGCTTTGGGGGTGGGGAAAGAGGGAGAAAAATGGGGGAGGGAGGAAGCAAGTTTGACAAGAAGTGTACTCACTACCTTACGTAGGTAACTGTAACCCCTATGTACATCACCCTGACAATAAAGTTAAATTTTAAAAAACATTATATTTTCCATTATTTCTTACCTATTTCAGCACTTTCATTTTTATTAACTTTCCTAATGACATCAGAGACAAAAAATAAAAAGTAAAATGGGATGAGACTTTGGAATATTCATAAGATTTATCCTGTCTTTGTGATCAAGTTTAACATCAACATGATGACTCATACTGGCAGTCTACCCTTTATAGGATATGATTTGAATGGTGGCCTTCCTCCTGAAAACATCACACAAGTCCCCTAATGGAGAAGAATTCTACAAAATGCCTCACAACTGTCAATCATCAAAAATAAGGGAAATCTAAGAAATTGTCAAAAAAGAAAGAAAACCCAGAAGAAACTAAGGGAACATGACTACTAAGTGGACTATGATGTTCAAGATGGGATCGTGGAAAAGAAAAAGGATATCAAAGATACTTTGATAAAATAGGGATAAGCTGTGGATTAACTGTAATGAATGTACCAAACCTCTGTAAGATGTTAACAAAAGGGAAATTTGGGTATAAGGTATTTGGGAAATCTCTGCTGTATGTTTTGCATAACAAGTTTGAAACGAGTGTTTAAAATTTCATTTTGAGCATATATAGACAAAGAAGAGGGGTGGGGAGAACATCTCAGCACAAGGTACAATCGGTACAAAGGCACAGACTTAATCAAACCCCAGCTTTCCTTTACCTCCATTTTGCTGTTACAGGAACACAAACCCAGAAGCCCCAATATCCTTAGTAACTCCCTGCATTCCGATTAAAATTGGAGCGCTGAAAAGACAAGGGAGTTGAAGACAGAAATCTGGCCTTAGGTTTGTTTAGACAACTCCCTAGCAATATGAACTTAAACAAAAGAATTAAACTCTGTCAGCTTTTGTTCTTCTTTGTAGAACAGAACTGACAGGAAGACTGCTGTAAGGAGTCAAATGGAAAAACAGATGTGAAAAGACAAGTGAAATTTGTAATTATTTTCTTCTATCTCCTTTCCACTCAACCCCACCCATCCTCACCTTTTCAATGCTCTCTGGCTGGGTAGGCTCTCTGGAGGATAGCACAGCTTAGATTCTTGGATAAAAGCTTTTGCACAGATGACTGGCTCAGCATCTTCCTTGCTTAGTATGCACCTTGTGGTAAAGTGAGAAACAGCGATCTTAACTTTAGGTATCACTTTTCACACCCAGTAACCTAAGAGATAACTATATTGGCAAGTTTTGGGGTATGAGTGTGGGTCAGAAACTAGGGTTCAAAATTCATATCCACCACACTTTTCTGTATCAATTAATGTCTCTATATTTCAATTTCCTCATCCAAACAACTAGGTTATCTACTTTGCTGCCTTCCCACAGAACCTTAAATTTATTATAGCACATACTACCTATTAAAATTATTTTCTTATCATTCTTTCTATCATAAGATTATAAATTATTTCCAATCATTGAGCAATTCTTGTGTATACTCTGAAAAGTTGTGAAGTCAGCATTTGATAACAATTAGATGCTGAACAAATAACTAGTACCTTTAAAATTGATAGTTCTATATGTAAATTTTCACATCTGTGACCAAATCCACTACTTTATTTAACCTATAAAATTACTCTGTTTGGAAAGAATATGTCTAGTCTGCAAATAAGATTCTGAAAAGTGTGCACATTCATATTCTGGCTTTGACGCTTGTAAATGTGAGTACTTTGGGATGCTCTTCCCACAGATACCCCCAGTTCACTTTTCCATCTCTTCAAAGTGTTCACTCAAATGCTACTTTCTCCTTGACAGCTTCTCTGACCAGTCTTTGAACTTGTAAAATTTCTAATTAAATTCCTACTCACAATTCCTTCTCTTGTAGTTGTTTCATTTTTTCCTATCAGTTATTTTTATTATATATTTTTATTGTACAGAGGGGTTACATTTACATGAGTAAGGTAATGAGTACATTTCCTATCGAGCATTGTTTTATTCAAATTTCAGAGTTAACCTCCTTTGACATTTTATTTATGATAGAACTTACTCCTTTCCCTCCTAACATCCATACATGTAATATAAGAGAAACATCATCACTCAGGGGATTTTTGTTCATTTTTGTTTGTAGCTAGACCCCAGGGTTTACAAATGCATAATGCATTGTAAGAATGAGTAAATGAATGAGGTTTAGTCCCAGGTTTCCACTAAGAGGATGACCTCAGGTCACATTTTACCTTCTTCTCTGTTAATTCCTTTCTCTTTGATGGGAGTGGGGCCAGGGATCTGTGTTACATTCACTTCTACTATTTCCTTGATATAAACTGGTAGAACTTAAAGCAAAAGGAATGATTTTCAAATGATAGGCTTTTTATATCGGTGATTTTTGTTTGATTATTTTATTTATTTTAATGTCACTTAGATAGCATCATTAGCAATTGAGACTATTATTTAGAATTCAAGAAGTTCTTGAACACCCTGAATGAAATTTCAGCTGCTCAAACTGAAATGTCATTACTATATCTTTTTAAAAAATCACTTGTTTACAAACTATCATTTGTGCTAAGGGAAAGAGAAAACTACACATATACATAGGATGAAAATGTCAAAAGTAGAATAATTTTAAATCTCAAGCTACTAATGACAGTGGTGGTGGGATCTAAAGGTTGGAAGGATAATTAGAATAGGAATTGTAATCCTATTCTATTTTTCTTTTGACTTCAAAATTTATATATAAATTTTCAACTTACATATAAATGCTTTGGATTTTCTACAAAATTATAGTCTCATTTTCTTTAAATACTGGGCTCACTCACAAACCTCTTTCTGTAATTGTGGATTGAGAAGTTTTTAAGGAAACGCTTTATCTCATATTAAGAATCACTCGGGGGTTTGGGGGGTTCTTCAAAGTGCTATTATAGAGTAAACTCCAGAAGAGTGAGGATTTGTCTGTTTTATTCACTGCTGTATCCTATTGTGCCATACTTTAAAAAATGTTGAATGAATTAATGAGGGTGTAGGATGGAAGACCATGAGAACTTGTATCTTTGAAAGTTCCCTTGGTATCTCTACTGCAGGAGGTCTCCAAACCAACCACAACTGAAAAACCAAATTCTGCTTTCTGATTATTCACCAGTATACAGTGCTGATGTCACAACCTAGTAGTTGTAACATTTTGCTGACTTAAAACATTTTATTGTCAACTATAAACAGACACTGTGGAAATCTCAGCTTAATAAAAAATTATAAATCAAATCGCTGCATAACCATTACCCAAGTCAAAAAATAGAAAAACTGGGGCTGGGAAGGTGGCTCAGTGGTAGAGCACTTGCCTTGCATGCCTGAGGCCCTGGGTTCGATTCCTCAGCACCACATAAGCAAAAAGAAAAAAGCCGGAAGTGGCGCTGTGGCTCAAGTGGTAGAGCGCTAGCCTTGAGTTGAAAAGCTGAGGGACAGCGCCCAGGCCCAGAGTTCAGACTCCACAACTGGACCAAAAAAAAAAAAAAAAATAGAAAAACTATCTATCTTTCTGTAGAAGTCTTGTCTTCCTGTTCCTTCTCTCCTCTTCCTAATCACTATGTCATTCCTCTCTCCCCACCAAATTGGATCACAGCCATGATTTTTCAGGTACTCAAGCCCTTGTTTGTTTTGTATTTTACTTTGTTCCCATCTAAACAAATATTACCAAGCACAATAGCAATCGGTTTAGTTTATAAATAAAATCATACAGTTTATGTTATTTTGTGCCTGGATTCCTTTATTTAATCTATGTTTGAGCAATTCATCCATGCTGTTGTAAATGCAGCCAGTTTATTCATTTTGCTGTTCTCTATTCTGTTGTATGAAAGGTTAATCAGAATCACTTGATTATTACTATTACTAGTAGGAATCTCATTTCCTGACCTTTGCATGGACCAAGGATAAAATGTAAATATCAATGTAAACATGGTTGATCCATATATATAGAGAGAGAGACAGAGACTTTAAAGTATATTATAAAAGATTATGTTGTAAGGGACAATTTTCATTTATAAAATTTCTTCTTACATTTTTTCTTTTTCTTTTTAGTGGTGTTACATTTTGAATCAGGACCTTTTATTTCACCTTTTTCTTTTAGTTACTTTTCAGGTAGGATCTTGCATCTTTGCCAAGACCTTCTAGCCTATGACCAATCTATTTTTGTTTGTTTTCAAAATCTTTTTAATCATTATTTTAGTTGAAACTAGTAAAAACAGAGGGGTTACAGTTACATAAGGCGGGGAAAGAGTCCATTTCCTTTTGGACAATGTCACCTCTGCCCTTGCTCTCTCCTGGTTTTTCCCTTTGGTCCCTCCTACAAGTTGCATAGTTTCAACATAATGTCCTATTGTCAATCTCACAGCTATGCATAAACAGGCATAAACTACCATACTTGGAATGGAAGTGGGGATGTGTCACTAACATTTAGCCCATACTGGCCTTAAACCATAGCCTTGATCTCTGCCTTCCACATAAAAGGGATTATGAGCAAGAGCTGCTGTGCCTGCTTTCAGTTGACAGTTTCATCAATTTGTGTGTGTGAGTACATGCATGCATGCATGAGTGTGTGTACTGACTACTACAAGTCAGTAGTTCCCAGTGAGTTGAGTTAGTATTATATTATTCGCATACAGTTAAAGAAAAACACATTTACATTAGTTCTTTAATGAAACCTGAGGCCTGAAAAAGTTTGAGTGATTTGTAAAAGCTCAAAAACTTACAAGTTTTGTGAGTCACACATAAGCTCTTTTTGCCATTCTACCACACACACTATATATATTTTTTTTTGGGGGGGGTCAGTCATGAGGCTTGAACTCTGGGCCTGGGCGCTGTCCCTCAGCTCTTCAGCTCAAGGAGAGCACTCTACCGCTTGAGCCACAGTGCCACTTCCGGTTTTCAAGTGTTTTATTGGAGATAAGAGTCTCACAGACTTTCCTACTCGGGCTGGTTTTGAACAGAGATCCTCAGATCTCAGCCTCCTGAGTAACTAGGATTACAGGCATGAGCCACCGGCGCCCGGAATTACCACACTATATTTTATAACATGTTTGTACAACATTATTAAAATGAGAACAGGGACATGATTTAGGAAGCTAAGAGAGTGGAGGAGGAGAAGGGAATAAAAGGGATAGAGGGATGGAAAGAGAGAGAATATGGTGAAGCAAAGCAGATAGATTAGAGATCTTTGAATGCAGAGTGCACAAGACTTGACGCCTGATAAGATACTACATGGTTAGTTTTATGTGCCAACTTAAGTAGGATGGGGAGTGTCCAGATAGTTGATTAAACATGTCTGTGAGAGTTTCTGGATGAGATTAGTATTTATATGGGCAGACGGAATAAAGCAGACTGCCCTCCATGTGAATAAGTATATTGGCAAACTGTAGAACAAAAAGGTGAAGGGAAGAAAAAGTCACTCTACCTGGCTGCCTTCAAGAATATCAGTCTACCTAGTTGATCTTCAAGATGGAACCAGGAGACTTGTTTTTAAGGCCTTTGGACTTAGATGGAACTATTCCACTGGCTCTCCTCGGTAACCAGGTTGCTGACCACAGATCATGGGACTTCTCACTCTTGATAACTATATAACATATATATATATATATATATATATATATATATATATATGTACACTCCATATATTAAATTATACGTCCACTTGGCACTGTTTCTATGGAAACTCCTGGCTATGGAAATGTTGGAAGAAAGGGAGCAGGAGGAGATAGTGATGACTAACAAGCTTTTGCTTTGGCACCTAAATGCATTTGGGGTTATGAGTCATTGACCAAATACACACATTGCAAAGGTGACAAAATAGCTTTCCATTTTTTAGATGATGGTAGTTTTCCATTTGCCCTTCTTTTTAGCAAGCACAAACTCATCAAAGGTTCGGTTTTTCCAAAGTGACAGGTGTGTGTTTTATGTTCTCTTTCTCCAAGGGGGTTAACCCCTATGATGTAATTTTCCTCACTATGTGAGATGAGGCTTAATAATTGAAAAGATTTATGTTTAGGTATAAATAGCATATGAGCCTTACCAAACATTTGCAAAAGAAAAAAAGCACTTGTAATAGTCTTGAAAGACTGTACGAAGTAAGAGTGTTAGAGAAAAAGATTTTTACAAGATTTTATTTCTCTTTAATTATTTTTGAGAGTATAAGGAGATTTTAGATACACGATGGGAGACAAGATAACCAGAGTCTTAGTTTAACTCCCTCCCTCCAAATCCCATTTGTAAATTGTGCACGTGACTCCATTTAAAAGAATACACACTGTCTGTAGCTACTTCAGAAAGAAACAGTGACTTACACTGCTGAAGGGAGCTTGGACAGTCTTTCTAGGAAGCCAGTTGTGGATTTTTCTCCCTTTTTTTCTGCAAGATTTCCTTTAATGTTATCTTCCCTGTGATGATTTCTCTCTTTTGTAGAGTCTCCAACAAAGGTAACAAAGACATTCAAACTGTTTCTCAGATGACTTAAAAAAGATTAATAGGGAAGAAAATTACATACAGCAGCTATACAAAATTCCTAAGCATTCCTAAAACATAGAACTAGTTCACTATATGAACTACACAATATTCATCAGCTTTTCTTGTCTTAATACTATTTGCTAGGATGGAGTTAGTGTAAGTGAGTCACACACAGCATGAATAAAGACTATTACAACAGAAGTAGTTGAAGAACTCAATTTTATTATAATGTACCTTAATATAGATTAGAAGCTTTATCTATGAGCCCTAGAGATGGCATACAAAATGACAAGGAGACGTTGTAAATTTTTAATAACTGTAAAATTGGCCTTCAATGGGGGGGGGGGATGGGAAGGGATGGGAAGGGGAAACAAAGGAGGAGGCAACAATGCTTGATAAGAAATGTACTCATTATCTTGCCCATGTAATTGTAACCCCTCTGTACAGTATTTTCACAATAAAAAAATTGGCCTTCAAATAATTTTTTTCTTTTTTAAAAATTTTATTGTCAAGTTGTTGTATAGAGGGGTTACAGTTACATAAATAAGGTAATAAGTACAGTTCTTTTTATGTTTATCCATGCTTTAGTTTATTATAGATAGTTTGAAGAGACAAATTGTTAGTTGAGTCTGGATGATATATTAAAGGTACAATATAAAAATCTACATTTTAAAAATATATGATCTATAGAAGAACATGATTAAAGATTTAAACTTTCACATGAGCATGCTAGTTCATCAAACAAATCTTCATATGAAGTTCAACAGTATAAATCGAATACAAGTAGAGAGATGGAATAGGCTTCTTATTCAATCCTCTTTATCCCTTACAGCATTCCCTGAAACAAATTAATGGGACTATGAGGCCTCCATGAAGTTTGAAACTCATTTTGACAATAGATATAGAGTGCATAAAAAACTCACTCATCGACAATAACAACTGACATTTGAATTGCTCATATTGTTGTTCCTGAAAGGTGTTGGTCCTTTAAGGGAGTGCCCAGACCTGTCCTCCTCGCAGCCAGAGAGCACTTGTGTCACCGGCTGTCTTGGCCTTCTCCCTTCCTGGATCTGTCCCTACTAGGCTGAGAAGGTCTCTTCTCCAAGAGATCCTGGGGGCTGGCAGCTCTGGTGACAGGGACCAAAGCCCTTCTTTCTGTGAACAGGTTGGCTGGTGAGCAGCTCTAGCTGCCAGCACACCAGCAGCTAGGGCCTTCAGGGACTGGCAACTCCCAGGGGTGGAAGGAGCAAAGGTGCATGAAGTTACTTGGGACTGGTTCTAATGGTGGAGATCCCTACCCCTGGGTTTTTCTGATCCTGTGTTGTTGATCAATAAAGCATTACACACAAAAATAATTAAAATTCTTTTTTTTAAATTTTATTTTATTTTATTTGTGAACATACTGTACAGAGGGGTTACAATTACATGGGCAGGATAATGCGTACATTTCTTACCAAGCATTGCAGCCTCCTCCTTTGGTTTACCCTTCACATCCCTTCCCAGCCTCTCCCCTACCCCCCCCCCCAACCCAATCCTTCTCCTTTAATTAAAATTCTTTAAATAATCAATTGGTGGTGTACTTGGAAGACATTTTTTTATAGATGCTTCCATGTACTTAGTTGGTAAATAAAATATCTTCCAATTGTTACCTAAGGCAACTAATTCTGATTGCTTTGGATTAGTATCTCATGAGAAAGTTACTTAGAAGCACCCATTTCTGGTAATAAGAAGCAGATTATAAGATTCTCCAGGTATCTAGTGATATGAGGACTTGAAAATACACACACACACACACACACACACACACACACACACACACACACTCATTCTCACACAGACACTTTTAAGTAAGAGAAAATGAAAAAAGAAACTAACCATTGGAAGTTCCTCAAAAAGCTAAAAATAGGGGCTGGGAAGGTGGCTTAGTAGTAGAGTGCTTACCTTGCATGAATGAGGCCCTTGCATGAATGATTCCTTAGCACCATATAAGCAGAAAAAGCCAGAAGTGGTGCCGTGGCTCAAGTGGCAGAGCACTAGCCTTGAGCTGAAGAGCTCAGGGACAGAGCCCAGGCCCAGATCAGGCCCCACGACGGACAGAAAAAAAAAGCTAAAAATAGGTTTAACTTATAACACCACTATACTACTCTGGGGATATATCCAAAAGAGATTAAATTAATATATTAAAAAGATATTTGTACACCCCTGTTTATTTTACACCCTCTCACAACAGCCAAATTGAGGTGCCTAACAACTGGTTTATGGATGACTAAACTATTATATATATGGCACATATTATATATGCTATGGAATATTACTACACTTGAAGGAAAATGATATTGCATTATTTGGAGGAAAGGGGAAGGAACTAGAGATCATCACATGGAGGTAGATAAACCCTGAAAAAGCCAAGTGTATTTCAAAAAGGAATGTACTCAATACCTGACTTATATAACTGTAAACCCTCTGTATATCACCTTCACAATAAACATTTTTAAAAAGAAAAAAGCCAAATGTTGCATTTTTCACTCATTAGTGTAGATCTAAAGTGATCATGGCAGTGATAGTAGCAATAGTAGTAGTTCATGAATGTAAAAGGGGGACTACTGGGGTGGAGGGGACCAGCATGAGGAAGAAAAGCGGAAATAATGAAGTATAGACAAGATGAAGGCACATATGTGTGTGATATAAATATACATATGTGATATATAATATAATGTATATACATATGTGATATATATGTATAATACATATCACAAAATAATACAAATCATATTATAACAACAGCATAGTAAGCCCCACCAGATGCTCTTTTTAAAAATAGGGGAGAAGAGAGGAATGGGAACATGGTGGAAAAGGTGATTCAACATGCAATATGACAATCTATAGGGACCCTATGTGGTTATTAAAGTTTATGGTAGTGAAGTGACTCAGGATGTGTCCTTATGCAGTGTTGAAAAGAATGTGTCATGTCAGAAAATAAGCTCTTGGTGAGATGGTCAGCATTTTTATCCCTATTCCTTGAATTCCAGGGAAGAGCTTGTTCAATTTTTCTGCCAGTGATTTAATCAATCATAACTACCCAACAAAACGTGACAAAAACTGTGTACTCAGACTAGAGAGAGCTTTGTGGCTGATAAACATATCAATATTTTGTGGAGGGACTGCACTCGGACTCCGTGGGAGCTCTTGTGTTCATTTTAATAATAAAATGCTAATTTTGTATAAATATAGTGCTCTCATTAATTTTGTGAGCCACACTGACCTATTATCAAGCCTGAGGAGGATGTGAGAAGCCTTGAAATTTAGGATAGTCAGAAATAGGATGGCTTGAGAACCCTAGGACTTGTAACAGGAATCTGTAATGGGTGTAAGTTTCTAAATCTATGTGGTCTGTGTTAACTCTGTGGAGTTAGTATAGTTCGACTTGGATCAAAATGTAGGATTGACAAACAAATGAACTGAGAAAAAAATGGAACTGTAGCTGCCATAAAACTGATGTCAGAAATAACTTGAAAGTTAAGAAGGTCAACCTTCTCTTAATAATTCATTTGTCTAAAGAAACAACAAATGAGCATTTGAAAATATTTTAAGATTTTTATTTATATATATTAGTTTATTAGCATTTATTAATTGTACAAGACAGTGAATGAAGTTTAATATAGTCAAAGTACTTTATATGGATATATGAAAGCAGAATAATAAGAGCAGCTAAACTTGTTTTAATATAGGAAGAAAGAATGAGGAAGGGAGGTGGAAGGTGTGAGCAATTGAGATATAACATAACAAAACTCGTAGGATGCAGCTAAGCAGTGATAATAGGGAATTTATTGAGATGCTTATCAGAATAGAGACTGGAAAACTAAAACTATCTAAATTCCTAAATTTCCATCTCAAGGAATTACAAATTATCAAGAAAATACAAATTATCAAAAGAAAGTATAAAGTGATGTCACTTTACTTCCCACAAAAGTAAGACCAAACATGGGTTTTATATACATTTTCCCAAAATATGAGAAAATTTCAATGATATAGATAACTTTCTAGAAAAATACAAGTTACCCAAACTCTAAGAACTATAAAATGTGATTGATCCAATGTCTATTAATGAAACCAATGTCTATTAATGAAACTGAATGTACAGTTTTAAATGTTTCATAACCAAATAATCTTATCATTCAATTCTCCCAAACATCTGAAAAATAATATATTTATCTCACAGAAATTCTTCCAGGAAAAAGGCATGCTTACTGAATAATTTTATTAAATCAATCGCACAAAATCAAATGTACAAATCAAATGTACAAAAATTGTAACTAAAGACAAGCAAATGAATTCAGTGGTATATAATACCTGCCACATGAGAAATTAAAGATGGTGGATTGCTGACAGATACTACTTCCCTGTGTTGCTATGAGCCAGAAGTAAAACCAAGGTATACAGTTTCAAAGAAGAAAGAAGAAGGAGAAGGAGAAGGAGATGGGAGGAAGAGGTGGAGGAGGAAGTGGAGGAAGAGGAGGAGGAGGAGGAGGAAGATGAAGAGGAGGAAGAGGAGAGGAAGAGGAAAAGGAGGAGGAGGGAGGAAGAAGAAGAGGGAGGAAGAGGAGGGGAGGAGGGGGGTTATAGGGAGGAGAAAGAAGAACAAGAAGAAGAAAAAAAACAAGAAAAAGGAGGAGGATGTAAAACTAGCCGTGAGAGTAAAAGAATAGGTAATAGCTAGATAAATTTAAGGAATATCATACAATCTATCTCTTAAAAAAATAGTCAACCTCCAAGCTCCTAAAATTATGAGGATCTTCTCTGTCCTATCCATCAATGCAGGTAAAACTACAAACAAACTTGTCAGGGAGGGCTAAGTGGAGGTTAGCAAGTCTTGTCTCAGCCACATATCTGCTTCTGATTGGCATCTCTACCTTATTACTGGGAAGAAGATACTAACTAGAATCAAACCAAGGGATCAAATCAGCTTTAAACCTGAGGGCTGTTGTACAGACCTGCCTAGCACAGGGTAGCAAGTTCATGTCCCTGGAGAAATCTTAAAGCTAAACTGGTAGATTAGAGACCCCACCACACCTAACCTAAAACCAAAGTGTAGATATTGCAAACCTAACTTAACTACAGGCAGTATTTACCTTCTCATCTCTGTACTCCAACTAAGTCTAGTCCAGGACACAAATACATCTGATTCCCTCCCCCCAAAAAAATTCTACTCAGGAGGTCTTACTTAAAGTCCTTCCATGTGGTCATGGACCTGTGGGTTGATGAAGCTGCTCCCCAACACCAAGACAAAAGAAGGCAGACTAGATGCTTCTCACTAGAGCATGGCCTCTGGGATCTGGCCAGACAAAGACATAGGAATCAGCCAATGATGCTCATAGACTCTTCAATCCACCTGCCCTGGGCTCCCCAAAGGAACCATTAAATTGGCAGCCTATGTGATAAAGAGAAAAGCTTGCCATAGAAAAACCAGAGCTGGCACTTGCTGAGCAGGGCAAAATGTCTGTTGTAGAAGTGGCAGAGAATATTCTAACCCAGGAGCCATGCTCAGAGATCTTTTCACCTATCCCCAACTATTATCTCACATACCCGAAACTTCTCACAGAAAGCACTTCCTGAGTAGGGCAAAGTGTGGGCTTCGGGAGTGGCAAAGTGAGTATATTCTATTCCACAACCTTTAAGAGCACTTAACTTGGACTTTAGCCTATTAACCTGAATACAGGAGAGCCACTCTAGGCCAAGTCATAAGGCTTCATTCTCCACAATAACAAAACTTTGGCTTTAACAAAAAACTTTTACTCTCTTCTTCTTTTCATAATGTTTTTTTCTTTCTCCATATTTTTCCATTCACACTTTCTTTCACTTACTAACTTTCCCACTAGTGGATTATTTTACCTCTCTCTTTCTTTATTCTTAAACTCTTCTATCTGTATACCAACCCTAACAATACCATTCTTCTCCACAACAAATGAATTATATAAACCTACACTCTAGGAATTTTGTATACTTACACTTTACATTCCACTCCCCCCCCCCCCGCCATGCTTTTACCTTACTTCTTTCCCTACCCTCTTATTTTTATTTATTTATTTTTTTGGTCGGTCGTGGGGCTTGAACTCTGGGCCTGATTGCTGTCCCTCAGCTCTTCAGCTCAAGGACAGCGCTCTACCGCTTGAGCCACAGCGCCACTTCTGGTTTTCTAATGATTTTATTAGAGATAAGAGTCTCACGGACTTTCCTGCCCTGGCTGGCTTTGAACCTTGATCCTCAGATCTCAGCCTCCTGAGCAGCTAGGATTACAGGCATGAGCCACCAGTGCCCAGCCCTACCCTCTTATTTTTAAACCCCTACACTAATAAGAATTTTTTCCTTCCAGCTTATTACTGTTCCATATAAGAATGCTAGTACAATGCATATATATACATATATATATACATATATATAATGATTGGTTGTACAGATAATATTGCCAATTGTGTTTTCCTTTTTTTTTTTTTTTGGTTGGTTGTTGGGCTTGAACTCTGGGCCTGAGCGCTATCTCTGCTCTTCAGCTCAAGGTGAGCGCTCTACCACTTGAGCTACAGTGCCACTTCTGGTTTTCTGTTTATTGGAGATAAGATTCTCATGGACTTTCCTGCCCGGGCTGGCTTTGAACTGCGATCTTCAGATCTCAGCTTCCTAAGTAGCTAGGATTGTAGGCATGAGCCACCAATGCCCGGCTTATATTTTACTTTTTGTAATCAGTAAAAAATTTACTGAATCAGTAAATTTTTTAGTATTTTTAGTATTGGGTTACGCCCCATGCCAATGTTGAGAAATAGCCTATTAATCCAGCTAATAGCAAGTCCTGCCAGAAATAAGTGAAGAATCCAACAGAAAGCTTTCAGGTGAATAAAACCCCAAGCCCCAAAATTGACTTCAAATGAGCAAGTATCAATGATGGAGCATCAGAAATATGAAAAAGGCACTATAATATTTCAAAAAGTTAACAATCACACACAAAGATCAGAACAATAGTGAAGTCAAGGAAATCACAAATATTAAGCTCAAATACATGAGGATAAATGAAAGAGAGATATAAATACCTCAATGAAATGAAAGAGAGATATAAATACCTCAACAAAATCAAAGCAAATATAAGCAAATGATCAAATGAGTTCAAAGAGAATTAAAATAAATATCTAAACTCAAAGAGAATACAGATAAACAGCTAAAAGAGCTTAAGACAATGCATGTGGGTACTCAATAAAGATGTAGAAATCCTGAAAAATAATAAAAGAAGTAATGGAAATGAAAATCATAGTTCAAATCCTCTACAGAAGAGTTGATCAGAAGGAAGACAGAATTTCAGGAGCTGAAAAGAAAGCAGATATAGCTATAAAAATCAGAGTAAGATGAAAAAGACTGAAAAAATATGAATGTGCAGAAATGTCAGGATTTTATTTCAAAGAACAAATATAACATTCATAGGTATTTAAGAAGGTGAAGAAGTGCTAGCTAATGATTTAGGAAATACACTCAAAAAGCAACTGTAGAAAACTTCACAAATCTTGAAAAATAGAATCCCATCCAGGAATAGGAAGTTTTCAGAACACTCAACAGACTAAATCACATTATCTCCACATGTCACATTATAGCTAGCACATTGAGAAAACAAGGAAAATAAACTGAAAGTTACTGATAGACACTGAGAGAGAAAAATGACAAGTCAGTTACAATGAATTACTTATTTGAGTAACAGCTTCCAACTCAAAATTCTGTAACAGTGAAGCTAGCTGAAAGACAAATAAACTTCCTCCATAATAAATTAAAAAAGGGGCTGGGAAGGTGGCTCAGTGGTAGAGCGCTTGCCTTGCATGCTTGAGGCCCTGGGTTCGATTCCTCAGCACCACATAAGCAAAAAGAAAAAAAGCCGGAAGTGACGCTGTGGCTCAAGAGGTAGAGCGCTAGCCTTGAGCTGAAGAGCTGAGGGACAGCGCCCAGGCCCAGAGTTCAGTCCTCACGACCAGACCCAAAAATAAATAAATAAAAATAAGCATCACTAAAGAAGATACTCAATGAAATCCCACACACAGAAGAGGAAGATCAATGTAAAAATGAATGGGGAAAAATAATCCCATTAGATGAGTTGATAAACAAAGGAAGAGTAGGAAAGAATCTCATACTAAAACAATAGCAGCAATCATGCATTTCAATTTTAATCCTCCATGTCAATGGCCTCAATTCTCTAATCAAAAGACATAAAGTGATGAGTTAAATCAAAAAGCAATATCTGACCATCTGTTGTCTATAAAAAAAACCCACATCTTAACAAAAACTAACAAGTAAACAAATATACAAATGTTGTTTAAGGTGAAAGTTTGGAAAAAGATTTTCAGGAAAATGACCCTCAGAAGCAGATAAGGCTAGATATACTGACGTCCGATAAAATAGAATTCAAATTAGTCAGAAGAGACAAAGCAGTGCACTCATATTAATAAAGAGGAGAATCCTTTAAGATAACATAATAATTGTTAACATTTATGCACTGAATGTCAGTGTCATAATATTGTTAAAAACAATACTGGACTTAAATCACATTTAGAATCCAGAAAAAAAAATACTAGGAAACTACAATGCTCTACTCTCACTAACATCAAAGAGAAAAAATCAACAAAGAAACCTCAGAATTAAATAATACCGTGTCTGTTGACAGGCATCTCAGATTATTTCATTCATCAGCTGCACAATACATATTCTTCTCAGCAGTTTATAAAACTTTCTCCAAAATCAATCCTATTTTAGGACACAAAGCAAGTTATATCAAATATAAGAAAATTGAAATACCTCATATATTCTATCAGACCATAATAAAGGAAAATTAGAAACTTAACATCAAAAGAGATTACATGAAACTGAATAACACATTGATGATGGATGAATGAATCATTGTAGAAATAAGAAGGGAATCTAAAATTTCCTAGAACCAATAAAAATGAAAACATAACATATCAGAACCTTGGAAACAGTAAAGTCAATGCTAAAAGTGTCTATATCAAAAAATAAAAATAAAGAGAGAGATCTAAAATAAGTAGCCCAATGACACAACTCAGGATCTTAGAAAACTAGAACTAGCAAAATCCCAAACTAACAAACTGAAGGAAATAATAAAGATTAGGGAGGAAATAAATGCTATACAAAAAGTGAATAAAACAAAAAGATGTGGTTTTTTTCAGATAAATAAGATTGATAAATTCTTTGCCATTTGGCTGAAAGGAAGAAGATACCCTAGTACATAAAATTGTAGGCAAAAATAGGATTATTGCAACAAATACAAATGGTTATAAAGGAATACTTTGAAAAACTATATTAAAATAAACTGTAATTCCTAGGAGAAATGAACACATTTTTAGATGCATTTCACCTACCAAAACTAAACTTTGAAGAAAAACCACTTAAATTGATTTATAACAAGCAGTGAGATTAAAGTACTAATAATGTTCCAACAAAAGAATACCAAGACTCACCAGATTTTATGCTGAGTTCTACCACATGTTTAAAAAACTGAAACCAATACTCCTCACATTTCTATAAGACATAAAATAATGGAACATTTCAAACTCATTCTATGAAGCCTTTTACATTCCTTTATTACATACCTGGACAGAGATAAAACAGAAAAAAGAATTAAAGACCAATGACTTTGATGGACATAGATGTAAAAATCCTTAATAAAGTTCTTATAGTTCAACAACGTATTTTAAAAATGATATACTATGATCAATTTGATTTTATTTCAGGGATGCAAGACTGGTTCAACATATGTGAATCAATAAATGTAACACAGCACATTAACCATATCCAAAGCAAGAATAATGTGACTTTCATATGATATTCTTAGTTGATACAAAAAAAGCCTTTGACAAAATTAAACAATCTTTTATAATAAAAGTCTGGAAAAACTAGGCCCAGAAGGAACATGCCTCAGATAAAGGCTATATCTACAATATATTGAGAAAAACTAAATAATCACGAATCAAGAATACAACTGAATAAGACAAAAATAAAATTAAAAAGTAGAGGAAATAAAAAAAACATAGTCTGAGATGAATAAAATAGGAAACAAACCTATAGTAGAGAGTTGAGAAAGTCAAAAGTTTACTTGAAAAGATTAACATAGACAAGATTTCACTAATATGGATTAAAATATCAATATATGTGAAAAATATGTTAAGTTAAAAAGAAATATAACTACTAAAATATTAAAGATATTAAGAGATATTAAAAAACCAAAAATGAGTTTACACCAGTAAATTTGAAAATTCAGTTGAAAATATGATTCAGTAAAAGATTTTAAGAAAACCATGCTTTTCTTTCATCGTTAAAGAAACTGATGGGGTTGGATGTGTAGTTCAGTTGGTAAAGTACTAGCCAATAAGAGTAAGAGTCAGGCATCAAGTTCAAGCTCTAATGTCAGACAAAATTGAATTTAGAAGGTGTTAGAATTAGTTTAACGATCCATTCATAAATCAAATCATTGAAAAATTTTCAGTGCATCAAAAAATTACAAAAGGTAATGATCTCCAATTCATTGTAGAACTAATGATTAAGCCAAAGAGGACAATATAAAAAATTATAATTAAAGATCAGTCTTATTCCCATACATATATACTTGAAAAAATGCTAAACCAAATATGAACAAAGTATAATCCAGCATAAGAAAAGGGATGAGTTATCTTAGGAAGGTAGTTATTTTATTACTGGGCAATGCCAGTGGAAAAGGATTAGGTAACATGATGGTTAAATTCACTCTTCCTTTCTTGGGATGAAAATTAAGCACAAATTCTTGGGCAAAGTGAAAATTCCTACATAAGAACAGTAAGCACTCCTACAGACCATTATTTTCAAAATTTATATATTTATAAGCATCTCTTTTTTTCAAGATAAAAATGCTACCTTTTCCATAGTCCATACCTAAAAGGACCATCCTCTCAAAAAAAAAAAAAATAAGTCATGAGAAATTGCTTTCCCCATCACAACCAGCTGAGACCTGGACTTAGAGAACATGGGACATAAAAACTTAAGTTCAAGTGAGAGAAGGAAAGAGAAGTTTCAGAAAATGAAGTTCATCAGGGAATAAAAATGAAATGAATTCTGTAGCTGACATCACCGTATCACCCTCCTTTTCACACCTGTGGATAAAAGGTAATGAATGCCCTCAACAACATGAGTATCAACAAACTTACAGTGAGTATCCAGTACAGGTACAGAATCCTGCACACCACATCAGATCAGCGAGTCCAATATAGAGGAAAGGAGGTGTGTCAGACATGTGATCATAGGATTGCCTCTTCTGCTCACATCTGTACCACCCAGAAGCAAGGCACAGCAGAAGTTCCATCTTGGAGATGAAATGCTCCGAGGATGAGATACCTCCCTTCAGAATATTCTCTACATCAAATATATGGTGCTGCAGCCTCAAGGTGTGGAATGAAAGCGGAGAAATAGCAAGGGGTCTCATTTATCTTGCTCCAAGTGGCCCACCAGGGATATTTATAAATTCTAAAAGACTATGGCTTCCCACTAACATTCCTCTCAGTCTTATCATAAAAGTTAATGTACGTAACTGTAACCCTTCTGTATATCATGTTTACAATAACTATTTAAAAGTTTTTAAATACCAGTAGGGGGAAGAAAAGAAAAGTAAATGAACGTTTAACAGGGATCTGTATTTCAGAAAAATTAGCCAATAGCCTGAAATCAGAAAGTGTAACTTCAATTTTAATTTCTTCCAGCTGTGTGCTCATAAAGAAATTATATTGCCATTCTGTGATTTAGATTCTTCATCTAGAAATAAATTTGAGGTCTGGCTACACTTCCTAAGCAAAACAGTGATTGGCTCTTATATGGACATTGTGTATGTATTATCTTATTGCTAATAGATTTTCTGTCTTGATAGATCCAATGGTGGGGTTATTGATCTCTTCATTCTCCCAACCTGAGACCTCAATGATTTACTGAGGAGTATGTTCTAAAAATGAAACTTTAAATCATTTGTATGTGTGTGTTGGTAAGGTTGGGGGGAGGTGGCAGAGGTCGGAGATGTCTGATAGCTCTCAACCATAATAGCTACCATATATTATGGCCTTACTGTTTCAAATGCGGTGCAAAGTACGTAAACCTTATTGGTACTTAAACTATTTAATTATCACAACAATCTTGTAGGAAAGATTCTTTGAAACACTTGTCTAGACATCTGCTATAAAGATGTTACTGGAGTAATGTTTTATGATTTTATAGCAAAGATATTTTCCTTTGACTTAGTTACTGGAAATTTTTCACTGCAATCAGTTAATACAAAGAGGCAGCCACATGCTAGACCTACACACAGTTAACTGATGTGGGAAAAGAGGCAGAGTTCAATCCCAAACTGACACTCTCCTCATTTTAAAGTGATGAGAAGTGTTTTTGGAGTCTAGCCTGGGAAAACGTAAGAATGACTCATTTAGCAATTTGCTGAGTAGCAGACATTTATGAACTGGTCACTGATGCTGGAGAAAATATGTCTCCCCACATCATTTTTTAAATCTCAGAACTGTATCATGAATGGGAAACAAAATCCTATAGTATTTCTCTGTGTAAGGACTTAATAAGCTCTGTTTTTCATCTCACCAGAATCCAGGGCTCAGGGAAAACCTTCAGTCTCTCTGACCTCTGTGTTTCCCCACTGGGAAATTAAAATGATCCTAAACTTGCAGAATGGTTGTGAGCATTAGAAATAATGTG
This sequence comes from Dipodomys ordii, assembly GCF_000151885.1. Classification (NCBI taxonomy): domain Eukaryota; kingdom Metazoa; phylum Chordata; class Mammalia; order Rodentia; family Heteromyidae; genus Dipodomys; species Dipodomys ordii. The sequence continues at coordinate 7,066,129 of NW_012267269.1, forward strand.
TCCAAAGTAAGTAACATAGAGCCAGTCACAGAGAATGGCCAAAGATGTCTACGCAATCACTTCTAAGTTTCCACGTAATAGCTTGCTGTGATTTTGTGCAAGTAGTGAATCTGTCCTTGTACTACAACAGCTTTAAAACTACTTGGTTCTTTAAACTTAAGTAAGGAAACTTACAAAAGTCTGAGGGAAAATGCTCCAGATACCATCTTTAAGCTAAATAAAGTGTTGTGGCTCACAAGGGTAGTGATGTGTCCCTGTCACACATTGTGTTTAACCCTTTCACCAGTTCTCTATCTGCAACAGACAGACATGGCAACTAAACATAGCTATTCCTATCCTTCCTTTATATGAGACTGAACTAATTCTTATTTTTTTGTTATTTTTATTCAAAAATGCTAAAAAAAACAGAGGGGTTACAGTTACATAGGTCAGGCAAAGAGTGCATTTTCTTTTGGATAATGTCATCCCTTTCCTCACTCTCTCTCGGTTTTTCCCTCCCATCCCACCTACAAGTTCATTTTTCAACATAGTGCCCAGTACCATTTCTGCATTTGTTTACCCTTTGTCCCTCCATTTCTGTGCCTCCCCTTATATTCCCAAAGACATATAAACAAAAAAAGACAAAATAAAGAATCAAAAAAGAAAAAAGAAAAAAAATCTCATTTTCATTTCCAGGAGTTGATTTCAGCATTATTTGGTATGATTAGATGCACATAGGCACTGTAGTTTTCTGTTCCTCTCCTAAGAGTGTCCTCCTTTGGTCTCACTGTGTGTAAATGCATAGAGACCTGTATAATTTATTATATCCCAGTGTATTTTAGATCTAGCTTCTGCATATGAGAAAAGCATGAGGCGTTTGTCTCTCTGAGTTTGACTTACCTCACTTAACAAGATTTGTTGTAGGTCTATCCATTTCCCTACAAATGGCATAATATTCTTTCTAATGGCTGTGTAAAATTCCACTGTGTATAGGTGCCACATTTTTTGATCCACTCATCTATTGTAGGTCATCTGAGCCATTTCCACAAGTTGGTTATTGTGAACAGTGCAGCAATGAACATGGATGTGCAAATGTCTTTATGTTATCCTGGCTTGTAATGTTCTGGGTACATGCCCAGAAGTGGTATGGCTGGCTGGGCACTGGTGGTTCACGCCTGTAATCCTAGCTACTCAGGAAGCTGAGATCTGAGGATCGCGGTTCAAAGCCAGCCTGGGCAGGAGAGACCGTGAGAATCCTATCTCCAATAAACCACCAGAAAACTGGAAGTGGCGCTGTAGCTCAAGTGGCAGAGCACTCGCCTTGAGCTGAAGAGCTGAGGGACAGTGCCCAGGCCCAGAGTTCAAGCCCCACGACCGACCAAAAAAAAAAAAAGTGGTATGGCTGGGTTGTAGAGAAGATCTATGTTTAGTTTTTTGAGGAACCTCTAGACTGCTGTCAGAATGGTCATACTAGCTTACATTCCCACCAACAGTTCAGTAGGGTTCCTTTTTCCTGACATCCCCACTAACATTTGTTGTTCAAATTCATGATCCTAATATCTTAATTCTTTCTACCTCTTTATCTGCCTAATTCCTATGCAGATATACTATCCTCCTTAAACTCTTCTAAGTTTGTCATGTTTACCAGAGTTAAAGAACCAACACACACACACACACACACATATCACATCCTCATAGGATATCTATCTTCCAAGAAGATATATATGAATCTAGTAATAGATACATAGATTCATTAGATATACATATTTATTATATCTAGATGTGAGTAGATTTATTATGGAAATCTGCTCATCTATCTTGTGGTTGAATAAAACCCAACCAGGACAGCCAGTGGTATTATTTGAACCAAATCTGAAGACCTGAGCACAAGGGGGGAGGAATGGGCCTATAATAGTGATGCTCCACCAGTGTGCTACTTGTGTGAATAAGCATTAGGTGGGTAACAAATGTAAATGCTTTCATCTCTAGGTATCAATACTGTAAATGTGAGAGCCAATAGCATATAAATGACAAATGTAAAGAGAAGAAAATCTGTTATTTGGTGGTGATACTCTGATAAGTATTTAGAAAGAGTAAGTCCCTCATAATGATAAATCTTTAATCACCCCAAAGGCTGCCAATGGGGTTCTTATTAAAGAATTTCTCTGTATTTTCCCAGAACTCCAGACGTTTATTCCAGACACAGAAGTAAGCATCTTGTGGAATGTGTGTGTGTGTGTGTGTGTGTGTGTGTGTGCACTCTGAGAGTGAAAAAAGACATGCTCTGGCACTGTCTAGCTATTACTTTGGGTACGTCTGTAAGCCTTCAAAGTGATTATAACACCAGTATAAGGCAGAGAGGCACAGTTACTGAAGGGATTTTAAAGGATTTTAATGGTCATGGTAGTTGACTCCCGAACAGCATTCCATCCCTAGATGATTAATCTAAGATAGTGGTTTGCAAATCTGGCTGTAAGACAGAGTCATCTGGGAAACTTTTTGAACTCTAGACGCCCTGACCACACCCCAGACCAATTAAAGCACACATTCAGGAGGTTATGAATTTTAAAGAAGTTTTACAAATAATGCCAATGTGCAGCCAAGGCTGAAAACCTCTAGTCTTGGTAACACCATGACCTTACCCAGTAATTAGTTTATAGATGAGCGTGTGATTCAATTCTAGCAACAAAATGTAGGGCAAAGGCTATAGGGAAGCTTTAGAAATGTATCTTTCTTCCCAAAGTAACACAAGAGACAAAGGAGCTTTCAAAGTTGAAAACACCACACAGAGACACAGCTGCCCAGTCAGTGGAAAGTGAAATCAGAATAGCATGCCTGTTAGTATGATCCCCACCTGTGGTCCTCAGCTCCACCCAGACCTGAGCTCCTCCCTGCCCCTCCCTCTCTCCGCCCAGACCCACCCACGCAAGTATTTTACCTCACTTCCTCCCAGACCAACCCGCGACTTGAACGGGGCCAATCGCCACGCGCTCCCTCTCCCTGGGAGATATGGTCACTCTAATGAACTTTACAATAATGTTTCTCCTGTGCTGCCTGCCTCCGTGTGGTCCCCTGGGAAGGTCCTGAAGGATCCTTTCACTGGATCACACTGGAAACTAATATATATCCTTATTGTCTAAACTAGACTCATGGATTCTCTATTACTGGAAACTGAAGTATCCTAAAGGATTTGTTGTGAATGAGGAATATTGATTTCATTCCTGACCATTGTAACTTGGTCTCAGTGGTTCTGAGCCTCAGTATGTGCTAGATTGAGAATCACTTGGGCTAATTTTAGGGAAAAAAATACTAACCCGTGAGTCATTTCATCATGTAATACAAGACGGAAAGAACTTGATCATCTACTGTGACTTTTTACCTCATATATACCCATACCAAAGGCCAGAGAAGTGAGAAAAACATAGGATTCTATGATACCAAGAAAAATGTGCATATATAGTTGCAGTTGTCCTTCCTATTATTGAAGGCCTTTTACATTCTGTGTTACCTGTTTGACAGCTTGATGTGGCTGTTGTTTAAAATAAGTATGTTGAAAACTTCCTTGATTCCATTCTATAAGAAATATTAATGTATTGTTTGGTTAACGTGAGATTTGTTCCATTCACTGCTCATACTCAAATATATTTTCAGTTAGTCCACTGGAATTTCCTTGCTCTTTTTTTCTGCTAAGCTAGAATGTCATTAGAAATCAGTGGTCTTGGGCTGGGAAGTTGGCTTAGTGGTAGAAGCACTTGCCTTGCATGCCTGAGGCCCTGGGTTCGATTCCTCAGCACCACATAAGCAAAAAAGAAAAAAGCTGGAAAGTGGCGCTGTGGCTCAAGTGGTAGAGCGCTAGCCTTGAGCTGAAGAGCTGAGGGACAGT
>NW_012267269.1:7071251-7076097 GCF_000151885.1 Dipodomys ordii
GGGATGGGAAGGGGAAACAAAGGAGGAGGCTACAATGCTTGATAAGAAATGTACTCATTATCTTGCCCATGTAATTGTAACTCCTCTGTACAGTATTTTCACAATAAAAAAAGAACCTCAATTTTTAAAAAAGGCAACAATGAGATGTATAAGACAGTATGTTGAAAACCAACTTTACAACTTTACGGGAGGGGGGACGGAGGGGTTGGGGAGGTGGGGAGGATAGGGATGGTAGGGGAAAAATAAAGGAGGGTGTAAGAATGCTGGATAGGAAATGGATTCATTACCTTGCTCATGTAACTGTAACCCCTCTCTACAGTATCTTAATCATAAAAATATGTATTAAGAAAAAATTAGAAAGGCAAATGGTGATAAAATGTCATATTGATGCAGTAATAATTCTTTGTTTAATTTTTAACATTATTATTGTTATTATTATAAAGGTAATGAACTTTTGTTGTGCTCAAGTGCTCTACCACTTTGAGCCACAGAACCACTTCAGTTTTCTGGTTATTAATTGGAGATAAGAGTCTCACAGACTTTCCTACCCAGGCTGGCTTCAAACCATCATCTTCAGATCTCAGCCTCCTGAGTATCTATGATTACAGGCATGAGCCACTGGATCCCTGCAATACACCATTATTTTTTAATGAGGTATGTAGCAGAAGCAAAGTTAACCTATATTAATCTCTGGTATCTTGTAAACAGTTACCAGTCTGTGGTGAAATGGATTGGTTTCTGATGGTAGGAGACTGATTCTAATGGCTAGAACTTCCCAGAGTCATTGTCCTTGCCAGAAGCACAGGATTAATGGCCCATCCCACACTCTGACACACTAGAAGCATGAATTTTCTCTGAAGGACCTCAAAGTTTACTGGTTCTCTTTGGCTACAGAAAAAGCCATCTACAATTTTTTGAATCTGCATAATCTATGAAACAATTTTAATTAAATGCCTATTTCTATCTAACCATCACACACACACACACACACACACACACACACACACACACACACACACACACACAAACACCCCTATGACAGGAGTCATATTCTCAATTAGTTTCCAGCAATTGAGCTCATTTTGTTACTCTTGCTGATGTCATGAATTTGTGAGCCAATTTTCCTATGAAGAACTGGCTCTCAATTATATTAACTAGGAACTGCCTACAAGATCAAAATAAGGCATCTCTTTCTAACTCCATTTTTCCCTTGGAGTAGTAAAATCATGACTGACATTTATTGAGTCTTGCACTGGGTAAAGCACTTGTGCATAATTTCTTCCCTTTAATACAGCCTTTTGGCATAGCTATTGCTCTTTGCATTTTATAGGAAAAGAAACTGAATTGGAGAACTAAAGTGACTTGCCAAGATCATACACTTGCCTGCATTTATTTATTTAGAGCAGAATCTGACTCTATCCCAGTTTTGTTTTGAACTTGAGGTCCTTCTGCCTCAGCCTCCTGAGTACTAGGATTAGAGGTATGTACCACTACCCCAGCAAACTTAAATTAGTTGAATAAAGAGTATAGCAGTGGTCTAAAAGGAAAGTAAAAAGAAACAGTTAGGCTTACTATATTCATTTGGAAATATCTAAAAAGTTCAAAATGGTAGCTTTTTCCTCTATTTCTGTTTTGCTAGATTTGGTAAAAAAAAAAAAAAATCTTTCTAAATCCTCTATTCTCTTGAGTGGCTAATTATTCCAGTCTCCAAAATAATGATCAACCCTAGCTAAATGACTTTGTAATCAAAACCTAGTATTTATGGGTTAGTAAGCCAAGCATGGAAAAAAATCCAAATATAAATTAATGCATTAATGGTGTTTATGTTTTTATTACCCTGTAATTATATCATTCCTGTGATTGCTTTTCTTTTCATGCTAGCCTATAAACTGTTGCTGCCTCAACCTGTTTTAAACATCTACATTTGTAGGATTTGGACCAATGATGTTTTGCCAATTTCTATGAAAGAGAAGCCAGATGCACAAAACCCATTTCTCTGACAGTTGAAGACCTTCATTGATTTGATGTTTGGCTGTCAGCTGTGTTCTTTTTTGAGAACTGCTCTGGTTTTAAGATAACAGTGTGCTCTTCTGTCTTAAGAAATGCATGATGAAATTTGTTAGTGTGTTGAGCTGTTTATTTTGCTTTATAACTCAGTTGCTATTATCACATACCGTATCAATTCATTGAAAAGATGGTTTATTTTTAGAGGCACTATCCAAATAAAATTTCCTATATCACTAGTTCTCTTCCTTTAAGATTATTTTTTACTAAAGCTCTTTTTAACTTCTCTACATTCAATTTGTAATGCTCCAAATGCTTCCAAAATTTGCATAAATCACAAAGGCATAATTAAGTCCAGATTTGCCAGGATGGGTAAGTTAATAGGCTTTTTTTTTTCTTTCCTGCAGGAGAATTGATTGCATAATTCCTACAAATGGCTGGTTTTCCATTTGATCAGGTCCCCAGAAGCCCATTTTCTAGCCATATTTTTGAAATTACCCTTTTCCATAAAGTGAGAAACCCATATATACATGTAAGTTCAAAAATATTCTATCCAAAATAACTGCAGTTTTTATGCAGAAACAAGATATTAATACTAAAAAATTAACTTGAAATATATACTTCTGTTACTTGTTAAAATACTTTAGAAGAATATGTAATTGTTTATATATATTTACACATAGTTCTAATATAAATATTGTGTATAATATTCATTAGGTATTAAATATTATTTATATACATATTAACCTGGCATGAATCCATAGTACAATTTTATTGTTGTTCTTGTTGTTGGTTGTAAGGCTTGAACTCAGGGCCTGGACACTGTCCCTGAGCCTCGTTGTGCTCAAGGCTAGTGCTATACCAATTAAGCCACAGTGCCTCTTCCAGTTTTTGAGTGACTAATTGGAGATAAGAGGCTCATGAGGACTTTTCTTCCCAGGCCAATTCCAAAACGAGATCCTCAGATCTCAGCCTCCTGAGTAGTTAGGATTACAGTCTTGCTCCACTCATTCCCAGCACAAATTATTTTAACATCAGAAAAATCCCTAATAAACTATCTGAATTTTACTTAATCTAACAAGTAATTAGGCTTTAGTTTGGAATTATTTTTTTAACTAAAACAAAATATTAAATTTCTAACAAGTTTCCTAACAATGCTGGTAGCTGTTTTTATCTGTTCTGCTGTGGAGAGTTTCCAGAACATTCTGACTTTGACCTTGAATCCAGTATTTGCCCATCAAAGCAGCATTGTGCAAGAGTGTTCCAGGGCTCTTCTTTGTCTTACACCTCACCAGCTTTCATGTGCTTTCCCTCTCCTTCCCTACTTTGATTCTGCAATTAAATGGGGCTGGAGAAAAAGGGACATGGACTCAATGTAAAAATAAATGCTACTTTCTACATTGCCTTGTTATGTCCTTATTTTACACTGTGTCCTTATTTCTTTCTACATTGCCTTACTGTTTCTCTGCCTTTGCATCTGAACTCACCTCCAATGCATGGACCCTACCACGGACCTACCAGAACCCAGGGAAATTTTCCTGAATCTGCAATTTTAACAAGCTTCAGATTTTTTTTTATTTTATTGAAAAGGTGATGAGCAGGGGAGTTACAGTTACATAAGTAAAGCAATAAATACATTTGTTTTTAATCATTGTTACCCCAGCCCTCTTTATCGACCACTTATCCCTGCCTCTCCCCCCCACAAGTTGTAATGTTCATATCCAACATAGGGTGAAGTGAGCATCAGTGTTGCTGTGGTTCATCTGTTGTTTTGCTGTTTCTGTGATTACTTTCCCTTTCACATATTGCATTGTCTAATATGCAAAACACGAGGTACAAAAGCCTAGGAGAAATGAAGAAAGAACAAAAACAATAGAGAAAAAAAGAATGAACTGTATATAGGGTCTAATAAGAACCTCTTATTTCCATAAGTTGGAGTTCATGTTAATATGCTTCATTATATATAGTCCTTTGCACTAAGCACTTGGGTTACTGAGAGCCCCTGTTAAGAATATTATATACATATTCTAGTTCCTATAAATGAGGGAGATCATGTGACCTACTTTTCTTTGAGTCTGTTTTACTTTACTTAATATAATTGTTTCCAAGTCTTTCCATTTCCTAACAAATGGAGTAATGTTATTCTTTCTGATGGAAACATACACTTCCATTGTGTATATGTACCACATTTTCTTGATCCATTCATCTCCTGAGGGGCATTTGGGTTGGTTCCATATCTTGGCTATTGTAAATAATGCTGCAGTGAACATTGTCATACTGGTGGCTTTAGTGTGGCCTGTTTGTGGTCATTTGGGTAGATTCCCAGAAGTGGGATTGCTAGGTCAAAGGGGAGCTCTATGTCTAGTCTTTTGAGGAACCTCCACACTACTTTCTAAAGCTGTTGAACAAGTTTACACTCCAACCAACAGTGTAGTAGCATTCCCTTTTGATCACATCCCCACCAGCAAGTTGTTATTAGATTTCTTGATTATGGACATTCTAACTGGTGTAAAGTGGAGTCTCAATGTTGCTTTGATTTGTATTTCTTTTATAACCAGAGATATTGAGCAATTCTTCGGTCTCTTGGCCATTTGTATTTCCTCTTCATAGAGGTCTCTCTTCAGGTTTTTTCTTATAAATACCAAAGTGCCATGGCCACTGTCCTAAATGCACTTTATTTTCCACGCTGCATGAAGCAAATGAAAGATGTCCATGGAGATGGTAAATGGAGATAATACCTGAATCTCTTTTTTTTTATTATTGTGAAAATACCGTACAGAGGGGTTACAATTACATGGGCAAGGTAATGAGTACATTTCTTATCAAGCTTTGTTGCCTCCTC
>NW_012267269.1:7076697-7134066 GCF_000151885.1 Dipodomys ordii
TGTTTCTTTGGGCCTGGCTTACTTCACTTTATATAATTTTTCCAAGTCTTTCCATTCCCTAACAAATGGGGCAATATCATTCTTTCTGATGGAGGTATAGAATTCCATTGTGTACATATACCACATTTTCTTGATCCATTCATCTACTGAGGGGCATCTGTGTTGGTTCTGTATCTTAGCTATGGTAAATAATGCTGCAATAAACATAATTTTGCTGGTAACTTTAGTATGGTCTTGTTTGTGATCATTTGGGTAAATGTCCAAAAGAGAAATTGCTAGGTCATAGGGGAACTCTATGTGAAGTCTTTTGAGGAATCTCCATACTACTTTCCAAAGTGGTTGAACAAGTTTACACTCTGACCAACAATGCAGTAAGGTTCCTTTCTGTCCACATCCCCACCAGAATCTGTTGTTATTAGAGTTCTTGATTATAGCCATTCTAACTGGGGTGAGGTAGTATCTCAATGTTGTTTTGATTTGCATTTCTTTTATAGCTAGAGAGGTTGAGCATTTCTTCATGTGTCTATTAGCCATCCTTCTTTCCTCTTCAGAGAAGTTTCTCTTTAAGTCTTTAGCCCACTTATTTATCAGGCAGTTGTTTCTTTGAAGATTTGTTGTTGGGGGATTTAATTTTTTGAGTTCCAGGTATATTTTAGATATGAGACCCTTGTCTGTTGTATAGCTAAAGATGATCTTCACCCAATCCGTGGGCTTTCTATTGATCTTGCTAGCTATGTCCTTTGCCATGCAGAAACTCTTCAACTTCATGCAATCCCATTTGTCCAACCTTTCTTTGATTTTTTGTGTTTCTGGGTCTCTTAAGAAAATTTTGGCCTGTGCCAAATAGGGTTTCTCCTATTCCATCCTGTAATGTTTTCAGAGTGTCTGCTTTGACTCCAAGGTCTTTGATCCATTTGGAGTTGATTCTGGTGCAGGGTGATATATAAGGATCTAGCTTTAATTTTCTACAAGTAGTTAACCAATTTTGCCAGCACCATTTACTGAAGAGGCTGTCTTCCATTCTATTTTTTTAGCTCCCTTATCAAAGATTAGATGGCTATATGTCTGTAGGTTCATTTCTGGAGTTTTCAATTCTATTCCATTGGTCCTGAGGTCTGTTCTTGTGCTAGTACCAAGCTGTTTTGATTACAATGGCTTTGTAATAGAGTTTGAAATTTGGTATTGATATTCCTGCAGTACTGTTCGGAATCTCTTTTAGAGAAAAAAATCTTCTTAGAAACCACCACTACCACCACCACCAACAACAACAACAAATCCTCATCAAGATCAATAAGTGATAAGAAATAAGCATAGTCCAGGCCAGGTGACATCTGTATGTGCTTAATCTTAAAACTTTTTACTCAGTCTTCAGCTCTAAAATGGAATTAAAAGCCTGATCTTCCTAAGAGGTTGTAAGGTTTAAATGTAAGGCACATGAAAAGGTTAGTCATGCCTCATAAATAGGCAGTACTTTAAAATGGTCTACTTTCCCCATTCAGGTTTTTCCTAGCTTTTGTCCACCCCTGGCCAGCAATGTAAGCCAGACATTTGCTAGGTACACCACTGAGCTCCAAGTCCCTCCCTTACAAGTCAATAGAATCTGGTCTTCCTCTGGAGCATTACTATCAGAACTGACCTTTCAACCTGATTCCCAGGGCTTTCACCGATCGATTCTTCCTCTTTTCTACACAGGCTTCTCAGTAAATAGAATTCAAGCACTCTCTAGTCACCAACTACTATAGTTTGAAGCTGAAATGTTCCCTAAAGTTACACATGCCTGTGGCATGTGTCCTGGGAGGTGCCACTATCTACATAGAGGAAGAGAGATCATTGAACCACACCCTTCAGGGGGACACTAGAATTCCTGAGCCTTCCTCTCCTTTTGCTCCCTTCCCACCATGAAGGCTTCTTCCATATGTTCCCAAAGCATTGTTGTTTTGTCTTTGCCAACACAGAATTTAAATTCACAGGCTTGAAGTTGCTATTTTCCTAGACAGAATTCAGATTGTTTTGCTTTACTAACAAGTATAGCATTTGCCAGTAATAAACTAGTGTATCTGTCTTCAGAAAAATTCCAGTCACTTTTTAAAGATAGGTGGTCAGAGATATTTTAGAATTGAGTTTGAATTTTTTTCTCTCTTCTGAGTTTATTCATCCAATTAAAACATATATAAGGAACTGTGTTATATAAAGAGTTGAAACAGATCAGATGGTCTCTGCCCTCAAAAAACGTTTCCAATTAGGCAACTGGAAGTCGCTACTTTGGTTTACATTAAATTGTTTTGTACTGATTCTTAGATCAAGATAGAATTACAGAACAAAAAATGCCTTGCCTCTGAAGAACTAGTAAGTCCAGTTGACTTCAGTTTTTAATAATAGTCAGCTCTCATTGAGTTTTCACTGAATACAGGATCCCATGCTAAGTACTTTGAATTGATATTCTGTAAGATCTTCTCAAAAGTTCCATTTTAGAAGGTGTTTTACCTCAATTTTACGCATTATCAAACTGAGCTTATAGAAGGTACTAGCCCAAAGATACATATAGTGGATGTCAAAGAGGGGTTCAACCTCTAGCCAGTATGACTCTGTTGGCTCTGAATCTCTTCTCTTCAGCTACTTGCCTATTGAATACAGAAGACAAGCATGGCAGATATTAAGCATACAAAGTGAGATTAGAATTCTTAATAAATGATTTTGCCACTCAGTGTGTTTTCAATTGACCTTGTTGGCAACGATTCCAATGATGAGGTGGATCCAGGAGTCTGTTAGTTATGTTCACTGCCAATGAGGGTAAGGAGAAGGAGGTGATTTAGAGTTCTTCACATGCTTGGTTGAAAGTAGATATTCAAAATTATAAGCCTCCCTGTTAGGCTGTTAGTATTTCTAAGGTATGAAATCTTGGCTATCGCTTTGTTAATGGAGTCTATCATTATGTGAGGCAACACTGACTGTGCAGGATCTGATTATTGGAATAAACCATGCAATAAGAAAGGTAGATATGCCAGGCTTGCCCATAACATTTGTAATACCCCAGACAAAAATGCAAGTGAAAATCTCCATTCCATGAACTGCTCCATTTTTTTCCTCAGTCCTACACCATAAAAATCCTTTAAACTTGTGTGTGGACACACCAGTATATATGTCCAATATGTGTGCATATCCCATGTAAGTAGGCTCCCTTGGCCACTTATTAGACTTAGAGTCTAAATCCAGTAGTAGTATGGTAGACTCTCAGGAGACCATGCCTCTGAAACCCTGGAATTGGATTTGTGTCCACTTGGGACAGCAACACCTAGAGACCTGAATCTCGAAATATCATCTCAGAAAAGAATTCGTGGGATCTGGCTTCTCTTTGTCTGCTAGCCCAGTGGGAAGGACACTATAGCAAGACGTTAATCTTAAGACTTACTACAATTTGCTTTATTGAATAAAATAAAGCTTGGCAATTTTAGGTGTCTCATTCCAGCTTGAGAAACTAAATAACAGGACATGGAATCTGAACAACTGTTTTGTAACAACAAACCCAAAGCATCTTTCACTATGCTGGTTATTCCATTGTATGGCTACAAGAAACAATCATTATGCTCCAAACTTTTAAAAAATGAATTATCTTTGATTTTTCTCAGTAGGTAAGTCCAGTTCTCACACTGGTCATCATCAAAAGGTTCACATCACCTTTCTAACCTCTGGTCTTCTGACCTCTCAAGAAAAGAATGGGGCTGATGGAGTGATAGCGAATTTGTGAGGAGTCCTGTCTCCTGTAAAAAAAGGACTGTCAAAAGTGATGCTTGTTGTGTTGAAAGAGAATTGAAGTTTTGTAAGAGCTGTAACCAGAGATGTTTCCTTATCATAATAGGTCATTCATTCAAGTACGTTCCAGTCTGGACGGGATTGTGGGAAATGAGTGTTTTCTTTCTCAGCAATTGCAAAGACCAAACTGAACACTAAGGAGTTCTTACTATCTGAATTTCTGGGTCTTGATTAATTCTCTAGTTAAAGATAAACTTCATTTAGTTAGGTTCTTTCATTTTACACCTGAAGAAGTACATGTCTAAATATGAAGAAGGTCTAACACTAGCCTTCCTTGTTTCATTTTTATTCTATTTGTGATAAAAAAAAAAAACAACTGTCTCCAAATCAAAGAGAAAAATAATGCTTCATGTTGGGCACTGCACCTTAGCCTTTAGGCTAAAATTTGGTTTGATTTAACAAAAAAGGCAATTTATTAGTATGCTTTTTGATTCATAGTAAAACATGTATCAATGGCCAAGACCAGGTATGTTTTGTTTTTCACCTGCATTTACAGGGGTTTGGACTCCGGGCCTCATGCTTGCTTAGTTTGCTTGCTAGACTGACATTCTACTACTTGAGCCACATCTACAGCTTTGCATTTTCAAAATTAGAGGTAAAGTCTCATGGATTTTTCTGCCTGGATGGCTTCTAACCATATCCACTAGATCGCAGACTCCCAAATAGCTAATGTGACAAGTGTAAGCCACTGGCTCCATTGTTTTTTTAATTTTTAAATATGGTAAAATATTCAACATAAAAGTTGTCAACTTGGAAGTAGATCTGTGGTTCAAGTGGTAGAGCACCAACCTTGAGAAAAATTGCTCAGAGAAAGTACACAGACCCTGAGTTCAAGCCTTAGTACCAGAATTATATAATATATATGCCATCTTAAGCATGTTCAAGTAGTTCAAGCATGTTCAGTAGTATTAAGTATATTCTCATTGTTGTAGAACTGTTCTCTAGAACTACTTTTCTAGCAAATATCTCTTCATGAATCTCTATAGTACCTTTCATAATGTGAAAGTCTATAAGTATATACAATTATGCATTAACACATTCAAACTCAATAAATGTTTATATGCAACTCTTTTTTATTTATTTATTTTTATTGTGAAAATACTGTACAGAGGGGTTACAATTACATGGGCAAGATAATGATTACATTTCTTTCTTTTTTTGGGGGAGGGGTCCAGTTGTGGGGCCTGAACTCTGGGCCTGGGCGCTGTCCCTCAGCTCTTCAGCTCAAGGCTAGCACTCTACCACTTGAGCCACAGCGCCACTTCCGGCTTTTTTCTTTTTGCTTATGTGGTGCTGAGGAATCAAACCCAGGGCCTCATGCATTGCAAGGCAAGCGCTCTACCACTGAGCCACCTTCCCAGCCCCAAAGATTACATTTCTTATCAAGCATTGCAGCCTCCTCCTTTGTTTCCCCTTCCCATCCCTTCCCTTCTTCCCCCTGCTTCCCCTGTCTTCCTCCCCTCCACCAAAGTTGTAAAGTTCCTTTTCGACATAACGACTTGCACATCTCAATGTTGTAATGGGTCCACCTGTATCCCTATTTAAACGATTTGTTTATACGCAACTCATAAGCGGCTCAATATAGTTCCTTTTAACTGATTAACAACCAGCTGTTTCATATGACACACTTATTTATTTCTACCTTGACTTATTTATAACCTATTTGGCAGTAATTTACTTTATTACCTGAAGAGAAATTTATTAGAAATGGAATAGCATTATCCTATTAGAACAAAGAGATCTTCAATATCTCTTTAGGATCATTTCTAAATAAAGCATAGTTACAAATAGAAAGTATGTACACATAAATATTTATCTTCCCTATATGCCACACTAGTCTATCTCATTAAGTCTGTCATTATTGTTCTTAATATTGTTTCTATCTATTGAATACTACTAGAAGTCAGTATTACATTATGACCTTTGCATATAATTTTTCTTTTTATCATCACACAACTTGAAGAAGAATTTATTCTTCACACCTGGGTGAAGTAAGGCTGAGAAATGGACTTCAAAGTCAAGTCATTCTTTCTTAGGTGTTTTGACTTTCATTTTTAAAATCCATTCAAGGAATATCAAATTTTCATTTTAATTTATACTCTAGTCTACCTGAGGTCCTTGTTGATTGTTTTGTGTGTGTGTGTGTGTGTGTGTGTATTAACTAAGTTTTTTATTGTAAAGATACTGTACAGAGACGTTACAGTTATTTGTTGATTGTTTTGATACATGTATAATAAGTGTGTCTCAATCCTATGAGAGAGGAGTTTGTAAATTTGTTTTACTTAGGATGCTTTGGGGAGACAGCTAAATGCCCTAATATTTGCTTTAAGTATCCAAAGGCAGATAAGGATATGAAAGGAATAAAAACAGAATATTAGGCTTATATTTGGGAATTATATGCCTACACTCGCGAACCTAATCTACCTGTTGTACATTGCTAACCATCATGGGATATGTAAGCAACAAGTCTACAGGTCTGTGTGTGGGCTAGTGCTGCACTTAGGCAGGTTTCTTGCCTTCTTCCAAATATTTCTGGCAGTACCATAAATCCAACAAAGCAAACTACATTTCTTGGCAATTTCTCCTCTCATTTTCTGCTCATCCTGGAGGCTACTTGGAAGCCTTCACAGAGGGTGCTAATCATCTGGGCTTTCCTGCATTTGTAGTCCCTCTGTCCTGTAAGCACAAACCTTACCAGCAGAAGTAAGTCACCTTGACCTTAGGGAACCAAGTCTGAACACTAGCTCTTCTTTCCTAGCCTGTAATTAAATCTAGCAGACAGGTCACAAATGTCACTGGGTCAGGAAAGAGAAGAAAAAGGAAGTGGAAGAAATGACATTTGTTTCTTGGCTGGCCCTGTTGCTTCTCTCGGAGGTAGGCTCTGGCAGTCACAGTGGAGACCCTGTGCCCAGAATACTCATGCTTGCTCAAGGTCTGCCAGCTGGCTTCCCAATCAAGGGCTTTCCGGCTCACCCAGCAGTAGAAACTGAAGCACTTTGCTGGTGGTCTGCTGTTACCCCCAAAGATGCTTTCCTAACTCATCACCCCATAGTCTAACAAAGATATTCTAAGTGTTCATCAGAATATGTTGGAGGGATCATTGAATAAAGATCCCTGGGTTTTGTTGCCAAGAATTTTTCTTTAGTCTAGCTGATGCAAGTCCTGAGCATTTGCATTTTTCTGATTTATTTTTCTTAACTGAGAAAAATTGTGTATCTGTATTATACGCAATTCAAAATTTTGAAATTTTGAAATATGTAAGCATTATAAGTTAGTAAATCAAGCTAATATATTAACTTATCTGTCATTTTCATGATAAGAATACTTAATAATTCTCTTAATTTCTAAGAATACATTACCAATAGCTAGAGTCATCATGTTGTACAATAACTCTCTTGAACTTACAAAACACTTTTATCTAATTGGAATGTTAAATCCTTTGACCATCATCTCCCCAACCCACATCTCTCCCTCAGCCTCAAGTAATTCCTCTTTACTTGTGTGATTCCACATATGAGGAAAATCATGCAGTATTTGTCTTTCTGTGCCATTGTGTATTTGTGTATCTGTACATATTTTTTTTTTGGTCCGGTTGTGGGGCCTGACCTCTGGGCCTGGGTGCTGTCCCTCAGCTCTTCTGCTCAAGGCTAGTGCTCTGCCACTTGAGCCACAGTGCCACTTCTGGCTTTTTTTTCTTTTTGCTTACGTGGTACTGAGGAATCGAACCCAGGGCCTATGCATGCAAGGCAAGCGCTCTACCACTGAGCCACCTTCCTAGCCCCTGTAAATATTTTTAATCTCTCCTATTTGAACTCTTAGGTTGTCTTTATGTCTTGGCTGTTGTGAACAAGAGGACAAATAGCTCTTCAACATTCTGATCTAGCTTCCTTTGATATATACTTAGTAATAGGCATGCTAGGTCATATGGGAATTCCATTTTTTACCCTTTTTGGGGGTGGGGAGAGTTGCTTGTATTAGGGCTTGAACTCAGGACCTTATTCTTTCACTCAGGTTTTTGTTGTTGCTATTGTTGTTGTTGTTGTTCACGAGTAGTACTCTACCTTTCAAGCCACACCTCCAGTATGCCTTTCTGGTTGGATGTGGAATTTCACAGTCTTCTCTGAAAAGGCTGGCTTCAAACTGTAAGCCTCCAGGTCTCAGTCTCCTAAGTAGTTAGGATTACAGGTTTGAGCCTTCAGTACCTGTTTTTGTTTATTTGTTTTGAGGAATCTACATACTATTTTATAATAATTGTACTGGGAATGTGAATGTCTAACAATTCCCAGGTAAGGAACATGTTACTGATTCATAGTCCTGGAAGATGACAGGTAATCAAAGGTGATCCTTTTTATCTTACCTTCCAGGGGTATCAGGCTGGGGCTGGGAAGATAGCTCAGTGGTAGAGTGCTTGCCTTGCATGCATGAGGCCCTGAGTTTTATTCCTCAGTACTACATAAGCAGAAAAAGCCAGAAGTGGCCTGTGGCTCAAGTGGTAGAACACTAGCCTTGAGCTGAAGAGTTCAGACCCCACAACCAACAACAACAAAAAAAGTTAACCATGGCTAATATGTTGACTCACGTTTGTATTCTTCTTGTCCTTACAACTTATTTTCCATGCATAGTTTTTCCTCTTATTATGTATAGCTTTCATGGAAGAGTGAGACTATTAAGTTCAATAACTAAGAATTAAAAAACATTCCCACTTATTTATTTATTTATTTTGTCAGTTGTGGGGCCTGAACTCTGGGCCTGGGCACTGTTCCTCAGCTCTTCAACTCAAGGCTAGTGCTCTATTGCTTGAGTCATAACACCACTTCCAGCTTTTTCTGCTTATGTGGTGCTGAGGAATCGAACCCAGGACCTCATGCATGCAAGGCAAGTACTCTACCACTGAGGAGCTTCCCAGCCCTCCCAATTATTTTATTGAATTAGCTTTCAAGCTAGCTATTTTAAGTTTTATTCTAAATAAAGTGAAGATGCTTTGATTTAATAAATATTATCATTTTGTGAAAAAAGAGAGAGAGAGAAGACAGAGGACAGGAAGGATGCTCTCTCAGGCATCCAAACTAAATATTATCCACTTTGAATAATATCTTTCCAAGCAATAAGAAATACTGGAAGTAACGCAATTCAGATGGTGCTTCCTCTAGTCATGTGAGGGCCAAACAGAATTTCACTGATTTTTGTCTGAGTTGTGCTTGGCTTTGTTTCAAAAGCCTGGGGTGCCATTCTACTGTGCCCACCTCTAGTGAAGCTTCCATCTGCCCTGTTTAAACAGGAAGAAAACAGAGAAAGTTGAAAGGATGTGGTTCGTACCACGTCTTATCTTAAGGTTCATACCCTTGTGTTTAGGTATAGTACAAAGAAGAATGAGGTTATGAGTCAGATGCTCTGACAATATATTTCCTCCTAGGAATGGAGAGATAATTGTTTGATGCACCTGCTGCTCACTATCCTTATCTTATTCTCACATGCCAAAGTTCATTGTGCTAAGCCTTGTATTTATTTATTCATTTGTAGTTATTTTTATTATATCAGGAATGTTTTACCATAAGCTTAGAGACAGTTAAGAAGTTATTCACCATGCTAAACACCACTCTTAAAAGTTATATTTCTCAGCTAGCCTATCTTTCCTCCAAAAAAACTTAGTAGAATGCAAATGAGTAAAAATGATGTTCTGGATGATCTTAAATCCCCCTATGATTTATTTGGAGATCAAGAAAGGATCTCTTCATGGAGAATAAGGAATTGGTCCTTACGCTTTTAGAATAAGGAATTGAACCTTATTCTTACTTAAAAGGTGACTTGGAATTAGATTCGTATTTTCTATCAAGAACTATTGATCTGCTGCCTTTTCTAGGTAATTTACTCTAAATTAAGATAGCAAAACCCCTGAAAGAAGCAGTAGTAAACATATCTATCTTTCTTTCTATCTTTCCATTCTACTTATCTATTTTTCATCATCTATCCATCCTCTATCTAATCTACCAACCTGTCAGAGAAAGAAAGACAAAGAGAAAGTGCTAGTGAGATAGAGATTTTAAAGAACAGCTGCTATTTTGGAAAAGATAGTAAGAATTAAAGTAACATAAAAATTCAAATGATGTTTTTATAGATATTTGTAAATCCTTTTCCTTTTTTCAAGTGTGCCGTACAAATTAGAATTGGTTCCAATTGTTATTTATGCCCATAATATTTTATTGAATAAAATAAGTCCTTTGTGCTAAAAGTTCTCTTGCATTAAGAAAAGGTTAGAATTCCATCTTTTCATTCAATGCAGTAAATATTTGTTATGGATTTGTCATCTCTGCTGTAATAGTCTCTACTGTGGGAAATCAAAGAAAAAGAAAAATATAGTTCTATTTGCTAAGTTTACAGCCTGGAAAAGCCACAGGTTTGGGGAGGAAAAAGAAATAGTTATGATATTAAGCAAATGGAATACTTGGCACAGTAGAGGTGAAAGCGACAAGAAGTAGTCAAGAGAAGGAAAGAGAATCATTGATTGTCACTCAGCTAAGGCAAAGAAGGATTTCTATAATGGATGATACTCTTAAAAGAGGAACACAAAGGCACAATGCCTATGTGCATCTGATCATATAAGATAATATTTATGGAAATGAACTCCAAAAAAAAGAAAGGGTTTTTAGAAGGAGAAGATAGCTAGCCTGTAGAGTCCAATATTACAAACAGACTGAGTATAAGAAATCAAGAATAGATCTCTGTAGGACTGGGAAGGTGGCTCAGTGGTAGAGCACTTGCCTTGCATGCATGAGGCCCTGAGTTTGATTCCTCAGCACCACATAAGCAAAAAGAAAAAAAGCCGGAAGTGGCGCTGTGGCTCAAGTGTTAGAGCGCTAGCCTTGAGCTGAAGAGCTGAGGGACAGTGCCCAGGCCCAGAGTTCAGGCCCCACAATCGGACAAAAAAAAAAAAAAGAATAGATCCCTGCAGTTTAGGGTTGTGGATGATTCATTCTTAAATAGCACAGTTTTATAAACCAGAATCAGAAGTCATGGGCAGTAGTGAAGAATGAGCTAGTTTTTAGAAATCCAGGCTATTCTTCTAAATATTAGATACAACACAAACAAAATACTAGTCTTTGAGGGTAATGGATTTGATGGAGGTTGTTGTACACCAGATGAGAATTAAAAATATTTGTAGACAAGGGGATAGAACCAGTAGAAAATTGGAAGATGAAAATGTTGAAAAGGCAAGTCTTAAAATTTGGATATGCAAACCTGGAGGAAATGCAAGGGAAAAGAAAGTATCTCCTTAGTCGGAAATTTGGAGGTGGAAGGCAAATAGAAACAAAAGGAAAACATGAATCCAAAGAGAGCTGAGGTGGAAAGAAGACAAGCTAAGAGAACTTAAGAAAACCTGAGGTAGCCAGGCACTGGTGGCTCACGCCCGTCATCCTACTAAGGATCCCGGGTCAAAGCCAGCCTGGGCAGGAAACTCCATGAGAGTCTTATCTCCAATAAACCACTCAGAAACCCGGAAGTGGCACAGTGGCTCAAGTGGTAGAGCATTTGCCTTGAGTGCAGGGACAGCGCTCAGGCCCAGAGCTCAAGCCCCATGACCGACAAAAAAATAAAACAAAGAAAAAGAAAACCTGAGGTTTCTAAGGAAAGTTGGAGTTGTATCTGCCAGGATTATGAGTTCTTATGGAGAAACTAGGGGAAAAAACATTTAGGCACAGAAAAATAGTGAGCAATCTCTATCCCTGCAAAGAGCATGCGTGAGGTCATATATAAAATACCTATGATTTAAGCAAAATGGAGTATTTGGCACAGTGGAGGTAAGAAGTCAAATAAAACGCAGTATGTCAGACACTGACATTTTAGGTTAAAATCTTAGAAGTCAGGTTCCATGCCTGACACACTTCACTGATGAATAAACTAGTGGTTTTTAAATTTTGCTGTGCTCCTTTCAGTACAGTGTTTTCTACATTGATTGAAAGTATTAAACTTGTCAAAATGTTTCCCTCTCAATCATTGGGTTGGATGGTATGTCAAAGGGTAGAAAGAACAAATCTCCAATGAGAGGTAACCAACATTCCAGGAAATTTTCTACAACAACAAATATTTTTGATAGAATGTTAAGCACAAAATTATTTAGGTTTGGGAGGCAACCATCTTTTAAAAAACCTAACTTGGACCTTTACTATTCATATATCTACTATATGAGAAACATATGTCACAGTTACAATATATCCTTTCCACAAATTAGCAGAGAGAAAGGTAAGTTATATGTGAAGAAATCAAGAAAAGAAAAAAAAGAAAGGAAAGAAATAAAGAAGGGAGGAAGGAACCACCAAGCAAAAAGAGAAAAAGAAACTTCTGCCAACCTCTGAGTTTGGTATTCAAAGGGTTTTCATTTTCCATTTTATTACTAGTTGAGTCTTGTCTTTGTAAGCTGAATTATTTGTGCTTAAACTAACAAAGTTTTTACAATGTGCTATTGTTCATAGTACTACTGTTTTGCAAAGGGGGATATTTTTCAGTGTTCATTATTTGTGACTAGCTATCTGATCGGAGTTTAAACCAATCAAGAGACCTAAAACTCATAATGCCAACGCTTCAATTGTTATACTTGGTACCAAACTGTCACACAGTTCACTGTGTCCCCAGAATGTAACTTTGAGTCACTCTTCAGTGATACTAAAGACGATTATTTTAAAACATTTGACACAGAAAAAAAACTCCTACACATTTGAGTATTTCACTAAAATAGTTTAAAATCTGATCCCAAACATGAAAATGTAAAGAGTAAATGTTTGCTTGCTATATGTAGGCTGAAAAATCACAGGTGACCATTGGCGATATTTAAGCAGATGTTTCACTTATATCTTTAAAACATCCAAATGATATAGCTAATTTCTATTTCTCTCCAAAGGTAATATTCCACGGCATAATACAAATGCTTAATTTGTTACATTTTCCTGTTCCACAGTCTGACAAGCCATGGATTGAAGGAACAGACTTGCCTAAACCCGTAGAAGAAGGTGAGAAGATCCCACAGGCTGTAGCCAGGAGCCGGGAGCTTTTGTTCAGGTTGGCTGTGGAGGGAGGAGGATGCTTGCACGCACAACTTTTTCACTTTTATTCACACTCATCTGACAAAAGAGACAAAAGCATTAACCTTAGATAAAATTTCAGTGCACAGCTATGCTTTGATTTGCGTGTTGGGACGTACACATTATGAGAAGTCAATTCTCTCTGACATAGTTAGGAAATCCATCTTTCTTAACCTGTGTGAAAACATATCAGAGTCTGAATAACACCTAAGAGACTATTTAAATAAAAATTCCTTCATTTTCTATTTACTACACCTCAAGTTAACTTATTTTCCATACAAGAGGTAAGGTAAAATTAGTAATGGGTGGGTAAAAATGAGTTTAAAATCCTAATATTATAAGAATATGTAAAAATGAGTAATACTTGTGACTTATTCTAACTCCCATGCTTTCTTGCTTAGTCACTTGTGAGTAAACCTTAATCAGCTTGGAACATAGTTATTGTAAATATCATAGATAAACATACTAAATTAAACAGTGAATGAAGCATGAATCGCTTGCATGATTTTTATCAAAAGGCAAGGTATAACTCATCTCTTCCTTCCTCTTAAGTGAATGACCTGAATACCACATGGCATCCACCCTAAGAGTAAGTCTAAAATATGGCATCCTATTTGTCCACCTTTTCTATCCATGCTTTTCCTATAGTGTTCTTTGAATTAGCCCTATATTTTCAAAATCTGTCAGAGCAAATCTTGGGGCATTTCATCTTGGTGACACCAGGAAAGATGTTGGGCTCAGTTTCATTTTGTTTTTAATCATTTAGGTAAGTAATACAAATGAGATCATGGGATTGCTTTTGTTTATTGGTGGTGGTATTTGAATGCTTGTTTTAGGTTGTAAAATCAAACTTTATTTGTATAGGATATATTTCCCTAATTTTTTGAATGGATTTCTCAAGTTTCTGATTTTTCCAATCAAGATGCTGTTTATAATGAGTCTCTTAAAAGTCTAGCACAGAAGCAGATTCTCTTAAATGGAAGTATTTTCACCTATTATACTTCTGTGGCTTCTTTGAAACATTCTGGGATTGAAATGTTGGCATAAAGCAAAACTACGATTACCTAAAATAAGATGGCATTACAACGGAATATATTGACACATTAATTTCCTGTTTTTAACTCTGTAGAAGAGTTCTGTTTGTAAATACCCACATGTTCTGTAAGATTTCATTATGTTTTATTTGGTTTCTCCCAAAAGTAAGACAAATGCTGATGGGCAAGATAGACCAACCACTTTTGAATATAATAAAATTTACAGTTCATAATGTTCTAAGCTCAAAGCCAGAAATCTACTTTTTTTTGTATTTGGGTTGTGGCAGTTTGTCTTAGATGAAATGTAATGCATTTGAACAGTCACTTAAAGAGATATTGTTCTTTTACAGTTTTTCAAACATCCAATCATTGTAAATGAATAGGAAAATGTTCTCTTTCCTCTTTTTCTAGCCCTGAATTACAAAAGTAACAAGAAAAAGATTACAGGAAAATTCATGCATATTTCTAGGTATACATTTTTGGTGATCTCAAGCATAATGCTGCTGGAATAGATTGTAAATAATTTCTATTTCCCTGGAATGTAGTTGATACATGTATTACTATAATGAAGGGTTAGGCTTAGAATTAGCCCTCTTTAAGTTCAGTGTGGCAGTCAACACCAAATTAAACTTCAAATTTTTAATAACATTGTGATCATGCAACAATGCTTGTATTTTTATATGGTATTTGATAAAATATTTTATTTGATAAATCAGAAGTTGCATTCTATAATGGTTTGGAAAACAGGTGATTTCTTTCAAACTAGTCCACCTTTCCCAAGAGAATTTGGACTTCCTAAACATGTTAGTCTGATAAGAAGAAGGAATACTAAACATCCCAGCTTACCATGCCCTGAATACTTGCAAGTTTGACCTAAGGAACCTTACAGCCATGCAGATGGAAATGTGCTCCTAAGACGCTTACAGAATTTCTTCCTGGAAAACTTGTGCTGGTCAAAGTTTCTCCATGGAGAATTCTGCACCTGGAAAAGTGTTTCCAGCCCAAAAAACAATGGTCTTCAAACTTTGTTCGTGTACTCCCTAAAGAAGTTTTGAAATCTCTTTCTAATCCCTAGCAAAAGTTTGAGGTAACATCTGACATTTTTCCCAAAATGAAACTACAAATTATTTGTTTCTATTTATTTATTTAAATTATTTTTAAAAATTCAAAAAATATTATATGTTCTATCATATAGAACATATTTGGAAGGATACAAACACTGTGGTCTTAAATCTAACTAACTAAGGCATTATCTCAGTAGTTACCACTTTTGTGGGGAGAGTTCAACTTACTTTAGTACTAACTTTTTAAAACAAAACTGCTATATTTTTTAAATACAACCTATGAAATTTAGATAGCAAAGTGATTTAATTTCCTGTATCAACAATCTAAAAAAAATAGCATTTCACAAATGAATCTTCCTTTTATTTTTAAATTCATTTTTCCATTTCCCTTTATTACCAGTTTTTATCTTAATTTCATACAATTTTATTCATATAATATAATATTAAATTATCTTACTGTTCAGTGTCTTCTATTAATGGCTCTATTATCCTTCTTTGCAGCATTTATATATATTAAACTTTCAAAAAATTTTTAAATAAATTGTTGTGCTGGGAATATGGCTTAGTGGAAGAGTGCTTGCCTAGAATGCATGAGGCCCTGGGTTCAATTCCTCAGTACCACATAAACAAAAAATAAATAAAAGAAATTATTTTTTAAGAGAATTTCAAAATAATTAATTAATTATTAACATTAGAAACATTTCTCTAGCTGAGTGCCAGTGGATGATGCCTGCAATTCTAGTAACTCAGGAGGCTAAGATCTGAGGATTATATCTGAAAGCCAGCCTAGAGAGAAAAGTCTATGACACTTTTACCTTCAAGCCAGTCAAGCTGCTGCTTAAGTGATAGAGTGATAGCATTGAGCTAAAACCTCAAGATAATGCCCAGGCCCTGAGTTCAAGCCCTGGGACTGGCACACACAAATTTTTTCCTCTCTAGAATAACATAATACTTATCAGTAAATAGCTTAACAAAATTTTATTATATTAATAATTTATGTTTAATATAACTATATTAATATCAAAATATAAGAAATTAAAAACAATAAATATCTTTATGAGATGAATAAGGCTGGAATTTTTCTCCATAAGTTTGTAATGCATGTTACTTAATGTAGAATGAATTAAAGTATAACTGAGATAAATACAGTTGAATTGAGGTAAACACTTAAAAACAATCCTTATTTATAGATGAAATTCGAGGGCCTTTTAAAAAATATGGTTATGACCCATCTCTTAGACCTTAGTACAACTTCTGTACCATGACTTATAAATAGAATTACCTTGCAAATAAAAAAAATATTTTAAAAATCTGTCAGTCAAAATTTTGTTTAGTGTTCCTTCATATTCATGCGAAGTAAAGAATTAGAAACCATCTATGACTTGTATCCAGACATGAAAATCTCTCCCCACTCTTTCCCTCCAAACACCAGCACATGTGCAGAGCTGTTTGGAGTCATTGCTATAGTACATTCAATCCAGGGCAGTGCATACTAATAAGATTCCAGGTGAATGAAAAATATAGAGGCAAAAGCACAATTATGAATAGAAGTATCTTAACCACAATCCTCTTTTACAGAAGAACACATGGGGAAGATATGACTCTATAAACATCCTTAACACCATTTGTGACCTTGGAAAGTCTTTATGAACCCTCAGATTAATACTCTGTTTGAGAATTGCTGTCTTGAAGTGCCTGTGATTCCTGGGTGGGCCTGAGAATTATTAGACAACACACAAATGGGAAGATGTGCTGTTGTATTTCTTTGCTACTGTGGTCTGTCTGTAATATTTTAGTTAGTAATTATATCTTGCAATCCTGCCAAATAGGTACCTAATCTAAATCGGGGCAGTTAGGAAAAAAGGCTTGGATTTAAGAGTTCTAAGGCACCTGGCTGTTTTCTTTTGCAAAACATCACTACACTTTTTTGGATCTCAGTTCCCTCATTTGAAGACTAGAAGAATAATATGTTCTGAAACTAGTTGACATAATTTGAAGTGGTACATGTACAAACTTGATTTGTTATAAATTTATTTTATTCAGTATCAGGAAGAAATAATCATCATATTTTTCCGAAAGTGTCTGAAATGAATATTCTAGACATTCAAATACAGGGTATATTAAAAATCATTAATAGGACATAGAAATAGTAAAATTTGAGAAATACTAGAGTTGTTAGAATTGCTATGGGTCCACCAATGTCCAGAATTATATGGTTTTGTAAGAGAGAGAGAGAGAGGAAGGAAGGGAGGGAGGAAGGGAAAGAAAGAAAGAAGAAAGGGAGGAAGAGAGGGAGGGAGAGAGGGAGGGAGGGAGGGAGGGAGGGAGGGAGGGAGGGAGGAAAGGAAGGAAGGAAGGAGAGAGAGGGTCGGAGAGGGAGGAAAGGAAGGGAGGGAGGAAAGAAGGAAGAAGGGACATTAATATAGGTATTAAGGAAATGAATACACAAGAAGTATTTTTGTGTTGACTCCAAGCCAAAGTCATGAATGCAAATAGCAACCCACACAAATTCAAGAAACTCCACAAAATGAGCCAGGCGTGGAGGTGCATACCTAAGGGCCCAGCTACCCATAATTTGTAACAAACTTGACAATTTTATAACAAATTTGATTTGCTATAAATTTATTTTATTATTTAACAGGAAAAAATAATCATCGAACTAAGCAGTCTGAAGCAGGCTTGAGTTTAGTTCAGAAGTTTGAGACTAATCTGAGCAGCCCATTTCAAAAACAAAGGGGGGGAGAAGGAAGGAGAGAGAAAGAAAGACATTCAAGTGAAAAAGAAAGAAGAGAGGGGAGGAAAAGAGAGGAGAGAAACTCTAAAAGGCAAGTCCAGGCAAATTATTCCCCAAAGCTTTCATGGATAGATGTTTTAAAGTCAGAATACCAATTATGCAAGTCAGGCTTTCTTAACCCTCTGAACATGAGCTAAAAATCTTCACTGTCTACACAGCCAAGTGATGTGGAAATTTGATGTAATTACTCAGGCAAGGCAAGCAAATAAAAACCACAAAACTTGGAGAACTGAATTTCATGCCTACATCAGCACTCCTTACTGATCAGATTATCCAGTACTCTATTAACCTTCTCACATTGCCTGTGTTGACACAGTCAGTCCCAGAGCTGGACTTTTAATTAGGGCAGCTTACTGACAATAAATGCCCTCCAAATAAGTTTGAGGTTTGGGAGGTTAGTAAAGAAATTCAACTTTTAAAGAGCTAGTCATTACTCAGAGTTAAAGAACAGATTGGATTAATAAATATTAATGTGAAGTTTTTTTTCTAAGCCTTGGCGTATAATGTATAAAGATATCCAAATAAGCATATTACAAATATTTTAGCATCATTTCTGGCTACATTCAATTTCTTTGAATTTTTTTACTAAGATGCTAAGAGTAAGATATAACCTTTTATCCTTCTCCCTGTTTTCTAATCCTTCTTTTAAAATGAACAAAATAAGGGAGCCAGACATGTTGGCACATATGTATAAACCAGCTACTTGAGAAGGCACCCTGGCAAAGTTAAAATAAGACCCTATATAAAAAAAATCAAAAAGCAAAATGAAGCTTGAAGCTTGTGGCCCCGAGCTCAATTCCCAGGAGTGCAAATTTAAGTAAAATAAACAAAAATCACACATCAAAATAAAAAACTTTAATACATATGCACACATACTCGAGCGCACACACACACACACACATGCAAAAGAACAGAAGTACACAGATATACATAAGTAAATGAGACTAAACAAATTCAGACATATCAGCTATCCAAGACTGTAAAAAATGAATCTCTGCTAGGCAATTAAAATAATTCCTCTTGTCTTCTTGTCATATATTTTAACAAAGAAAGAGATCACTTTATTAGGAATAACCATTATGTCTTGAATTTCAAGTATATTTTCTAAGTAGCCTTCATAACCATAGTAACTGTATTTGTTGTTTTATAAAGCGCTTTCCTTCCCATTTTCTCTATTTATCCCTTATGAGATAGGGAAATCCAAAGAAGAACTGGACAGTTTCTCTAGCCTTTGCCTCAGCTAGAATAGTTGAGAATATTGAGAAACAACAGCTGCCACTTATTATGACTTGGGCATTTTTTATGTGTAAACTCCTCACATACCACAGAACTATAAAGAGATACCACTTCATTGATATCTCTGAAGTAAGACACGCAGGATCATGCAATGGCAGAGTTGAGATTTGAGGCTCAATTCTTCTTTTTCTGAAGCCAGGACTTTCTTCTATTACACACCATTCCTTTCCTGATGGTTCCTGCTTAATGTTTGTTGAATGAAACCTAACGCTCAGACATGCTCTTTCTAAATGGGCTTTGATAGCAGATGTCAGTTCAAATCCCTTAAGTATCCAGGATCAAGAAGAAATGGTTGGACATTTTCCAATTAACCATTAGTAATTATGAAGTCATTTGGGTAATACATAAACCCATTCACACCAACTCCTCTCCAAATTCCCCAGGAGCTTATTTGGAAAGGCAGGCCAAAAGGGATAACTGATTTCCTGAAAGAAAAGGTGCGGCAAGAGGTGCTTTGCTTTAACATGAACAAGCCATTGTACCACCAACACAATTCCAGTAGATGCCAGCCCTGAGACCATCCTAAAGTTGATTGAGCTATATACTACTAGTGCTAGACTTCAGTTCTCATAAATATCTAAGCATACAGGAAAGCTAAGACATGGACATTTAAATGCAAAATATCTGTGGACTGTGCTGCTAAAACATACACCATTTGCCATATTCTTCACTACTGGGAGTAATCATGTGCTACAAGCATTCTGGATGCTGGTAGGATAAACCTATATGCAAATTGTCAAGAACTATGCCAAAAGATAGCAGTCAGCACATGTTAAAAACAAGAAATGGACTCATTGCCAAGAGGAGTTAGATAATGCTAGTAAATCATGCTTGGGAAGCACCTTTTTCATAATACTTTATTTGATCTGTAACAACCATTTGCAGTAGAGAATGGCTGCACAAAACAGTTCTTCTCTTTTTACAAGTTAGGAAATAGGTTCATAGTACAACAAACGTGTTGAAAGTTAACTGAGTTCCAGGCTACACATTTTGAGCATTATTTGAATTACCTTATGTAAATCTTTATAATAGGCCAGAGAAGAAAATTTCATTAGGCCTCTATTTCATGATCAAACATGAAATTAGAGAAGTCAAGATTGATAGCCATGTATGATTAGTAAGCAGTTCTCTGAGATTCATGAACAGGTCAATCTGACTGTAGGCTCCTTTAGCATCGTGCTGTATTGATTTGTAAGAATGTAAGGGAGTTGCCACAGCTAGTTCAAATTCATTCCTACTCATTCAAATGTCCATTATTTTTCCATATCCATGTTCTGCTCAATATCTAGTTTGGTAGTGGATGTTATTAGAGGAAGTATAAGTTCTTTCAAAGAATCCTGAAAAAGAAGTTATCCTGTGATAGTTTCTGTCCAGAGGGAAGCAATTCCATCAAGAATAAATACATCCTAAGATGGTGAGTACCATCCTGACATTATTAACTGTTGAGCTCACTCGACTAACCTGACAGCTACTGAAATTCCAACAGCAGCATGTTTGTCTAAAACCAATGAAAATAGATACTCATGACCTTTCAGGTTTACTCATAACCTGTTTATGTTTACTGTGAACAGGAGCACAGAAATGAAAACTATTCCATTTTCCTTTGTGCCATTTGAGAAGTGGAGGTGAAAGCTCTGTGGCTCTGATTCATAATCCTTGAACGACTGAATGATTGGTCAGGAAATTGGTGGTCCCCTTCAGGTCTCAACCTGCAGAGCAACCCACCTTAGGAAGCCTCATCATTTAGGAAAGTGAGTGTGCCAGACACCACAAACCTGGACTTGCTGATGGAAGGCCCCTCCAGCTAAAAACAGCACAGCCAGCAAAGGGGGGTGGGAGGTAGGAAGCAAGCACAGGGCTGGCAAGTGGGCAGAGTGAGTCACCTCTTTGATGTGGAGTGGTTATTCTAAACACAGCAAAGGTGAGCAAGCATTTCCTTCCCCTGACTATAACTACTAAGGTATCAGCCCATTAGTGTAGGAAACTGAGTCACAGGCTAGGAAGCTTTTCGAGTCACAGGAAAGGAAGTTGCTGGTCTCTACTACAATATCTAGTTTATTAAGATATATTTGGTCTCAACCTGGTAAAAATTCCATTCTGCTTTGGACATATAAACTAGTTTCCTCCATATTTCCAAAGTCTTTCCTCTCTGTTCCCCACTCTTAGTAGAATTATTAAGAAGTGTCCATGTTCAATGACACCCTTCAGAAGAATTAACTATTTAAGGAAATTCATCAATTTTAGTGAAAAGGAGACTCTGGTTTGTCTTACTCAGAACATACAAATGCCATGAATAAAAGATGTTTCAAAGTTGCTGGTAGGCCAGGTGTTAGTGGCTCATGACTGTCATCTTAGCTACTCTGGAGGCTGAGACTGAGAATCATGGCTCAAAGCCAGACCAGGCAGGAAAGTCCATGAGACTCTGTTTGTTTGTTTTTGAGGTTTTATGAGAGATTTTTTTTATTTTATTAGTCATTGTATTGCTTATTGAGCAAGTGTAATTTTTAAAATGTTATTGTAAAGGTGATGTACAGAGGGTTATAGTTATGTAGGCAAGGTCATAAAGTACATTTCTTTTTTAACAGTTTTATCCCATCCCTCATTTTCACCCATTCCCTGCCCCCACTAGCTCTCCCTCAAGTTGTAAAGTTCGTTTCCAACATAGTGAGACTCTTATCGACAGTTAACTACCAGAGAAGTGGAAGTGGAGCCCTGGCTCAAAGTGGTAGCGTGCTAGCCTTGAGCTAAAGAGCTCAAAGACAGTCCCCAGGCCCTGAGTTCAAGCCCCACAACCAACAAAAAAAGAAAAACCTTAAAAGAAACTCATTTGTTAAAGAATTACTTATTTAAAAGCAGAGAAAAAGTGTTGCCCTTCTCATCGCTTTGGACTTAGCCAGAACTATGCTGACATCTTAGCACAAGGATTACATTTCCAGGACTCTTTCAAAGCTGTACCCCAGGGTAGAGTATCACAGTGAAAGATAGTTGCATGAGATTTGGAAGATGGAAGAGAGGTGACATTACTGTACTGCAGGTAGAAAGCAGGCATGGAATCTTCAGCAGATTTCAGAGGTAAGACTTTGCCAGGGACTTGTGGGAGTTCTCATTCACCTCAGAGTTACAGAGATGAGATAACCGATGGAGGCCCTCTGCAACTCCTACCTTTTTGATTTTCCTGAAGTGGGAGTCTCTCCACTTTCTCTTTCTGCTGGTAGTTTATAATTCCCTCAATTAAATTTCTTTATGATTTAAATAGCTAAAACGGTTTCTATTTTCTTGACAAATTCTGCCTGACACATACATCAAAAGGGCAAAAGACATGCCCTATGTACAATTCACTGTCCATACATTTCTCAGGAACTATTCCCATCTAAGAATTCAGCATTTTCTTTTTTTTTTTTTGTCGGTCGTGGGGCTTGAACTCTGGGCCTGGGCACTGTCCCTCAGCTCTTCAGCTCAAGACGAGCACTCTACCACTTGAGCTACAGCGCCACTTCCGGTTTTCTGGTGGTTTATTGGAGATAGGAGTCTCACAGTCTTTCCTTCCCGGGCTGGCTTTGAACCGGGATTCTCAGATCTCAGCCTCCTGAGTAGCTAGGATTACAGGCGTGAGCCACCAGCGCCCGGCTGAATTCAGCATTTTCAATTTCTTCTTGTTTCAATTTCTTCTTATGAAATGAACTACAAAACGTAATACTCATTCATGAAGTGTATTTCATTTATTTTTTCACATACAATATATTTCAAGCTTCAAGGCATCTTGATATAAGAAATAAATATATATTATATAACATATATATTTCTATGCAGCCAGGTACTGTATATGTCTCATCCCTATAATCCTAGATACTCTGGAGGCTGAGATCTGAAGATTACAGTTCAAAGTCAGCATAAAATGGAAGGTCCATGAGTCTCTTATCGCCAATCAATATGCAAAAGGCCAAAAGTGGAGCTGTGGCTCAAGTGGTAGAGCACCAGTCTTGACTGCAAAACCTAAGGGACAGAGCCAGGCGTTCGAACTCAGCATGTTGCAAGCTTGGTTGTTTTGGTTTCATTTTGGACATTCAGAGTTGCCTTCTGATATGAGGTAAGGTTTTAATTATTATTACTTTTTTGTTTGTTTCTGTGTCCAGAAATCATCTTTATTTAACAGATACCACTGAAGAACAGAGTTTACCTGTATCTATGTGCACCTGTTGGGTGGAGGTGATTATTTAATGAAAGATAGGCAAAGAGGTGTTGTCTCCTGGAAAATCAAAATAAAGAATACTGGCTCAGGTTGTGGTCTACTTCATCTGTTAATTATCACTATCAGAAATTGATCTGAACTGTTCGGGAAATTGACAGATGATAAATAGCCTCAATCATTGTACATATTTTCCATGTCTCATGACTCAGAAACTATTATATTTTTATCTTCCTAATTCTAGTAGCCAAAAAAATGAGGGTTGAGTCAGTCAAATATTTCCTGAATGAGTTTCAGAATGAACACTTACTCATGATAAATACCATTGTACGCAGCAGACTTGTTCTTGGTCAGTAGCAACTTGTGCCTAGATCATTACATATTTAGAGGGTTTTTTTAATTTAGGAGAGTATGACTAAATGTTGTTTTTATAGCTAACCTGAGCCATCATAAAATCATATCAAAGTTCACTATTTTAATTTTGTGGTACTGGGGTTTGAACACAGGGACTTGTACTTTCTAGACAAATGCTCTACCACTTGAGCTATTCTCCAAGCCCAACCACTTGCATTTAAATTCTAATTTAAAAAAAAATCCAAGCTGAAAATGTCAGAGTAAACCTAACCAGAAAAGATTTCAATGGGAAAAATGTTTAGTAATTTCTTTAAGATGATTCAGGAAGATGACTGGTTCATTCTGAAACCTCTTTGTAAGAAAAATGCTTGCGAAAGCAATGACAAGTAAGTCTTAATGGGATTCGTGGTTTATTTAGGATGTGTGCGTCCTCTAGTTTAGTCAGCCAAGCAAGCACACAGAAATAGTCTTCGTGGTGGAAAATAACTAAAATAACTGGATCTTGCTCTGGATAGATAGAAGCAGAGTTAATTTCAGCTACAGCAGCACAGAAAATAAAACAAGAATGGAACATCTACTGACATTAGACATTGCAAATTGTTGACTTGGAAATATAGGACATATTTGTTTAAATTCAATGCTACTGTGTTAATGTCCTGGGTCAAAATTTATGGAAAAGATATGCACAGAGAGAGATTTTTGTGCCAAAAGCTTATTAGCAGTACTGTTGGGAAGAATTCCCATGAGAGAGCAAAAGAAGCAGAATCGGACAGAGACATTTTCCCTGTAAATCAGTAATAACAAAGTCCATAGCCAGTCTTGTGGCAAGCTCAGAAAATGATATGGTTCATCAGAGATGTCCTAAAGAGAAGCAAAGGCATTTATGAAGCTGGAATTTATCTGTGAATTTTTATTGTCTAGTATGTCAGCTGGGGCAATGAATACCATAGCCATAAAAAGAAAAATCTGGTATACTTCAGCATCCATTACAGTAAAAATAGTTTCATCCCTCAAAGACAGGAAATGCTGTGTCACGGAATGGTGAATGATACCTGGCGCTTGTTGAGTTAACATTACACTGTGTCACAGGATGAACCATGGTTCATTGTCTGGAAACTGAAAAGTTAGGACCAAATTGTAACTTGGATTTATTAGCTTCAGGCAGCAAAGCTACATCGTTTCCAAGGCCTAGTACAAAATGAAGTGCAGTCTCATGTTAAAATTGCAGGGGGAAAGCACCATTAAATATGGGAAAGTATAAAGCCTTTTCCCCTTTAACTGTCTCTCAACTTGACAGGGTGTTTTTATCTAGTTGATATTGTTCTGAATTTTTAAAAAATTACAGGTAAATTTAAATCTTATATATTTAAAACATAATTATAA
Organism: Dipodomys ordii; assembly: GCF_000151885.1. Taxonomy (NCBI): domain Eukaryota; kingdom Metazoa; phylum Chordata; class Mammalia; order Rodentia; family Heteromyidae; genus Dipodomys; species Dipodomys ordii. Next base: position 7,101,693 of record NW_012267269.1, read on the forward strand.
AAGAATTCAGCTTGTGCACGACTGCGTGTTTTATTCTTACTGGAATAGTAAAAGGGTTCTGCTAACACAACTGCTTTATTTCATTTCCTCATATGCTTACATTACACTAGCCCTCTCTCCTTTCAACTTTATGGCAATTAAGGAGGGAAATAAAAGGGTGAAAAAAATGCAGCAGTGATACTCTCTAGACATTATGTTGAAAAGAAACTATACAGCTTGTGGGGGAAGGGGATAGGGAGGGAAAAACTGGGAGAAAACAAGGGAAGAGGTGACACTGTTCAAAAAGAAATGTACTCATTACCTGACTTATGTAACTGTAATCCTTCCGTAAATCACCTTTACAATAAAAAAAAATTTAATGCAAAAAAAATTTTTAACTACAGATTACCTTGTATTTTCCCTACCTTCTTGGTTGTACTCCTGTGGTGGGGGTGGGGGGGAGTGCGCACGTGTGTGTGTGTGTGTGTGTGTGTGTGTGTGTGTGCGCGCGCACATATGTACGTGTGCATGTGCCAGTCCCCGAGCTCGAATTCAGGGCATTAGTGCTGCCTTTTAGCTTTTTTGCTGAAAGCTAGCACTCTACCACCTGAGACACAACTCTATTTCCAGCCTCACAGATTTTCCTCCCCTAGCTGGCTTCAAACTACAATCCTCAGATCTCAGCCTCTTGAGTAGCTAGGATTACAGGCATAAGCCACCACCCCACAGCCTAGAAGTACTCTTAAGTAAAAATGGTTGACTCATATAGGGAATAGCATGTATGAAATGATGTGATGGTATTCCTGGGTTATGTTTCCTGGAACACCATGGCCTTCTGTTTACATTCAAAGCCAATTCTGTTTTTGAACAGAAAGCTTTCCCAATCATAGCAATGACATGCTTTCCTTGTACAAGATTTGAGTTTTACTGAATCCCCACATACCTCACACCAAAATGTTGTGTTCAAGTGGCTGCAAGAACTGCTTTCATCTTCAAAGTTGTTCCATTAAAGATCTAGAGATATTAATGACAATCAAGCAGAGATAATGATGAAAGTAGAAGCTCACTGAGTGATTTGGTGGTTGTGATGAGTGGGCCAACTTTTAGATTTTAAAATATTTCAGAAGTGGGCCATTGATCACGAGGACAACATGAACCAGATGAACTAGTGAGAAAAGGGACTTGTGAGGAAAGGAATTGGCATTGAATAAAATTCAATCCAAACATTCTTGAACTGGAAGATGACAAATGTTTCTTCTATTCTATCAAAATGCAATGTTTAAAGTATTGCTTATATTCCTTGAAATTTTGAAATTTTTGAAATTGACATAAATTTTTAAATAATAATAATGAATTTATCAACTGAATTTTGAAACTAATTGCATGTCAGAGAGATTTCCTCACTATATAGACATGCCACTAGTAGGAGTTTTTTCATACAAACTAATGGAAAAAGCTATTTCTCATTGGGATATATTTACAACTAAATGATTAATTTCTATTGATTCATAATCCTAAGAATCAGAAGACTGTCTGACAATAAAAACATTTTAAAGCAATGCAACTAATATGCAATAAACCCCAATTTTAACTCATGTTTGATTTATGAGAGAAAATGACTGTGTGGTTTTGACAAGGTACATTTATCCAACATTAAGAAAGAAAAGAAAAAAAAGAAAAGAAAAAGAAAAGTTCCAAGTATTTTCTTTGTCAGTCGTGGGGCTTGAACTCTGGGCCCGCTGTCCCTCAGCTCTTCAGCTCAAGGCTAGCACTCTACCACTTGAGCCACAGTGCCACTTCCAAGTTCTGATAAGTTTTCATCTTCCAATAAAAATTAATTTCTTCCAAGGAGAAAACCTGTTTGGTTTATATTGTTACCTATGAAATTATATGTAACTACTGAATCACTGCTGTCTTATAATTCTGAACATGTTTCTATTGAATGATGAGCAGGCCATTTGAGTTCAGTAGAACACCAGGAAATGTAGCTGAATGTAAAATGCTGGCTGTGTCTGAGCATATCTAAAATAATGTGCTTTATTACTCAGTTTAAAATCCCCTGAGTCATTTACTACTTATAAATTAGAACAAGCTATTGAATCAGAACTTAATGACTCCAAATTAAACTTATTTATCCAGTAAATAGAAAAAATGAGTTTTCTAACATGATATATAAAATCAGACCATTTAACAATAATTTCATTTTTAATTTGACAATTTTAATTTTTGATAAATTTTTAATTTGACAAATATTTATTCATAGGAATGGTAATAAATACCATAGATAAATGAAATGCAAAATAAATGAAAACTTCTCTCAGTGCTAGAGGCTGAGGAGGTCAAAAGCAAGGTTCTAGCAGATTCCATCTCTGTTAAGAGCTTTCTTATGGCTTACAAAAGGCCATGTTCTCACTGTTACACAGATGCCTGTGCAGAGAACTCTGTGACTCTTCTCTTCTAATAAGGGTTCCATTGCTATTGGATTATAGTATCATGCTTATGACTTGATTTGACCTTTTTCTTTTAGAGAAAGGCTCTTTCTCCAGAGTCCTATTGGGAATTTGGAGACAATGCAAATATTAATTCCATAACTACAATTACATTAATTTATTAAATTATATATCCTTTCTCCTAATTTGCATACTTGATAGCCATTTAAGTTATTCTTAAACAGATTAGATTATTTTGGTGGTTCTCAGTCTTGACTGCATATTAAAATCATCAAGAGAAATTTTGAGAAAAATACTAATGCCTGGAACCCCCTTTCAGGAATTTTTATTTAATCAATTTGGAGGGAAGTCTGTGAATATGTTATTATCATTGCTATTAATGAGGAAGAGGATGAGGAAGATGAGGAAGAGAATCATATGAGATGGTCACTTGAAAAAAAATGTGATTGCATATACTTTATTCCATCATCTATATCTAAAACAAATCTGAGCTACACATTACATATTTATTATTTGACGTAAGTTGTCTGTACAATGAAATATTCAGGGCTATATAATTCAAAGACTTTTGATAAATATCTGTACACATATAACTATAATCCCCCCAAAATAAATATTTTATGTCACCAGTTATCCCCCTAAAGCCCCCTTCCAGTGAACTTCTTTCCCTCCAACTATAATTCTGCTTGTTTCCACCCTAAAATTCATATACATGACAAGACATAGTATGCATTCTTTTTTATCTGGCTCCTTTTAATAGTTTACATTTAGCCATATTGCTGCATTCTTCTTTGTTTTCTTTTATTGCTAGCTAGCATTCCATTGTTTTATATATATATACATATATACATATATAATTATGTATCCATTCACTATATCGTTTCCAGTTTGAACTGTTAATTTATAGTAGTGTTGCTATAAACTTTCTCACGCAGATCTTTATGTGTGTGTGTGCACTTGTGATTGTTTTTCTTGGATATATATAAAGGACTAGAATCCTCCAATAGTAACATAGATTGAGGGTTTACCATTATGAGGAACTGCCAAATTGTTTTCCAAAATTATCATATCATTTTACATTCTCACCAACATTCCACATAGAAAGACTTTGCTGCACATTCTTTTTTGACTGGCATAGTTGCTCTTTAATTTTCAGCATTTTAGCTACTGTGAAATAATCACTATAGTTTTCATTTGAATGTGTTTTTCTTAAGCTTATTGGCCATTTATGCATCCTGTATAGTATAATGTGCAAATATTTTGCTCATTCTTTAAAACTGGATTCTAATTGTTATTATTCACTTGTCACAGTCTTTTGTCTGTATGAAGCTCCTTTTGCTGTAAAATCATTTCATTCTAGCGTAGGCTTCAGTTTTCAGATACATCTATAACTGATCTGTTGCTTTTGCCATACTTGAAATTCTTGCTCCTCGAATTTTCCCTAGTGTCTCTAAAGTAAGGGCTACCTTTTCTTTTTGAAAACTTGTCTAAAAATTGTTTACTTGTTCCATCGATTCACCACTATGTTGAAGTTTGAGCGTTATTGTTTTATTATTTATATTATTTTATTATTTTATTTTATAACAATTTTTTTACCTGCAGAGTTTAAGCTTGAGTAGAAAAATGCCATATTCTGTGTAGTATATTAATTTTCAACCCAGTATAATTTAAATTAATCTAAATGTGGTCACTCATTTTGATGAAGTACTTCTGATTAAAAAAAAATCCTCCAAAACCTAGAACCAACGTTTTTCCTCAAGTGATCTAAAATTTAGCTCCCACTCATAGATGACACAACAGACACAAATTTGATTCTACTGTAAATTATCTTCAGATTATTATTACATAGAGAAGATAACTATTCAATACTTCATTCACAAAATAAAGTGTTATGAATATTTCATTTCGAAATCTTTTCTGACTTATAAATGAAAAGTCCAGAGTATACAATATTTTTACCTAGTTTCTTTACTATTTCTTCACATGTTATTACAGCATGTTAAACTAAATGAAGACATGAATGTTTCACATAATGAAAATCTAATTAAGTATAATGGAAGCTAATATTGGTGTCACTATTCATAAGCAATTGTAGAATCATGATAACTTTTATTGGAATATTTAACTCATCCTCAATTCTACTTTTTTTGACAGTATTAGGGTTTGAACTCAGATTTTGTGCTAGTAGATGAGGAGAGTTCTGCCACTTGAGCCATGCCCCAGCCCTATTTGCTTTTTTTTTCTTATAGGGTTTTTATGGTTTTCTTGGCTGGCCTTTGGACTATGATCCATCCATCTCTATATCCTAAATAGCTGAAGTTTCAGGCCTGAACCTTACCCAGATCTGAATTCTTTCTTCTCTCTGAATCCTTTCTTCACCTCAAGTCCTTCAGGCCATTAAATACTGAGCTATATTAGTATTTCTCTTAGGAGTTCTGTCTTATTTTGCCTACAATGTTTGTATCCTCTTTACTATTCCTTTTACCACTCTGAAGCATTTTAGACCCTTGCTCTTGAAAAAAAAAACTATCTAATTTCTCACCTTCACACTTGGCCAATCTTCTTATATTCATCCTCAGAACCACTGCCTGCAAGATAATTTTCAAAGAAAAATTAATCAAATTCCCTCCCTACTTCTAATGATTTCCTTTAGCTCTTTCTTGTCTCTAGAACCCCAGATCCTCTAGCATAGCAACAAAATCTTGTTACAAATTATCCTGCTAATTATTCCAGTACCATTCTTATCTCCTGTCCATGGTACCACCCATATTTCATTCTAGGACCACCAACTTGTCGCTTTTCCATCTATGATTTTACACAAGTTGGTATAGCTTTCCAACATCCACTTCTTTCGCTGGTGAGCTTACCTCATTTCAGATGAAGCACAGATGTTACCTCATTGTTGAGGAATCTCACATGTCTTTCTCACCAGATGTCATTACCAAGGTAATATGTCAAAATATTCATCAGATTGACAATATGAAACTAACGCTGGGTAGAAGAGTCTGGTGTCAGGGATGAGTTTTTAAGACGCTCTTTTTAAACTTGGGTAGTATGTGTTTTAATTTGATGTGCGAATTAATTAGAATACATAGAAAATATAATAATAAGTACAATACAGAAGGATAGATAATTTTCATAATCAACATCATGAATTAGCCATGTACCTTTTTTTGACTAGGTAAGGAAATAAACTAACATTTGCCAACTGTCTTCTGAAGGTACATTTTCTTGAATATAGCTGTGCCATTTTGGCAGATAGAATACAACATGAGGGGCAAACCCCAGTGAAATTCTTTAAGGAGGATGACCATGAATATAACTGAGCTACCAAGGCTGTAATGCTAACTTCTTTACATTGGCTTCCTCATTTATAAATGAGCCACCTTGGAAATAATTAAGGAATTTGAAAAATCATCTCTCATACAGACACATGCTTAGACCATAGTAAATATTCAATAAATAATAGCTTTTGTACTCTATAACTATTGATTGGTTAAATTGTTTTGTATAAAAAGAAAGAAAGACATTCAAATGTTAGGCATTAAAGATGAAGAAAACTAAGTGTTCCAATTAAGTGGGGGAGATATAGGAAAGACTAGGTATTACACTTCAAAAAAGTAAACTTTACCCTGTCTCATCCCAGAAGGTTTCAGATATTTTCAGCAAGTCTTCTTTTTCTAATAACTCCTTAATAAAAAGAATTCTAATAATATGGTTGCCTTCATTTGGTAAATCCTTCCTAACTATTATCCAATACTTTGCTGTTGAGGTTGAATACAATGTACCCAGGCATGTTGGCACACATCTATAATTTCAGCACCTGGTAGGCTAAGGTAGCGAGAGATCAAGAGCTGAAGCTAGCTGAGGCTACATAGAAAGCTTCTGTCTCAAAATACCAAAAAGAGAATTAAAAAAAAGAAGATTAAATACAATCTAAGGAACTACTCTGACCACATTCTGTCTTGGTTTTTCCTTGATACTTATAATATCTCCTTAAATTTTCATGTTCTCATCTAAACCTCTGGTATAGGTTGTCTACTTAATACCAATATAAGTTGGGACTATATTAACTGAGCCAGAGACTTCCAGCTCTTATAGACACATTGCTTTCTAACTTATACTAGCATTGTCTACATCATTCACTGACAGGGTTAACATGGAAATAACTCAATGGTCAATGTTAAACTATTTTACCTTCCAGCTAAACAAAGCTACCCTTTAAAAAGCATCAGAATACCGAAATTACTACATTAAACTTGATTCAACTTGTTTCTCTATTGTAGCATAAGATTAAAGCATTTTTTCACCTACTTCCCCCACCCTCACTCCCACTCCCCGTCCTAATCCTCTATCTGGCTGATTCATAACAGCTGTTAAATAACCAGACATTTAGGTAAAGGCAAACTGAACCTATAAATCAGTGTGTGTGTGATATAATAACCAACTCTTTCAGGCACAGCTTTTCTCATGCTGTCTTGGTTTGCTTTTCTAATGCTGACTTCAGCTGTAGCATCTGTATGAAGGGGTTTAGTGCAATTGTAAATACTAATCTCCAGGCTGCCAATGTCATTATGGAAATAGATACAACTAAAACTCCCAGTACATTCCTAGGGATGGGGATGGGAGATTTTGAGGGCATGTGTATCCAAAACTGTTACAATCTTGCTAGTTCTGGAGTCAGTATTACTAGGACATCTTGGCTATAAAAACAGAAACTAACATGAGCTACTTGCTGTCAACAGAAGAGGAGAACTTTTTAAGATGGCCATGGAACCTATTTTCAGGGATGCTATGGCACTTCGGGAAAAGGGCTGACACTAGAACCTTTAGAAATCCTTCAAAAATGTCCCCATTTCATCTAGGAGGGAAAAAATCAAGTTACATGAAGTATGTCAGGCTCAGGGAGATACAGGAGGCATGTTTTCTCTCATAGGTGAAAGTTATATCTAAATTATAAACATCTACAAGGTCATATGCATATCCACACAAACATATTGAGTAAAGTATACTGTATGCAGGAGAGCATTCCAATAGTGGAACTCCCTCCAACAGTTATCTTACAGTTTGACAAAATAAATACGAGGAAGCAGAAACTTGTGGTATTAGGGGTGTGGGTGAGGTCAAGTGGAGGGAGGTAAATGGATGGAGAGAAAGAGGAAGCATGGGCAAATGTAGTCATAATATTCAATTAGTGTGTGTGTGTGTGTGTGTGTGTGTGTGTGTGTGTGTGTGTGCATGCACATGTATGTATGTGAAAATGGGACTGGGAAAATTGAGGGGATGAATTGGGTTGGAAGAGATAGGAAAGAATGATGAAAGGGGCAACACTCCATAATCAAGATGCATTGTACTCATGAACTTCGTGTTGTATTGACACCCCTTTATACAATTATCTAATAATTTTTAAAACTATAAGTAATATGGAAAAAAGAATGTCGCCATGTCATCTCTCTCTGTATGTGCCTCTCAATCCATCTGTGCCTTTGTTTTGCTCTCTACTGATCAGTTTTCTTTATGCAGAAAGACATTGGCTTGTTCAGCAAGGCAAAAAAGACAATGTCTCAGGCTATATATCTAGACTATATATCTATATATCTAGACCACATATCTTAAGTGTTAACTGTGTAGCTTAATTCTGATCTCCACTTCAAAGTCTGGCCTATAAGCTCACGTGGAACTTCTCTCTCTCTCCCTTCACCCTTCCTGCCTTTCTTCCCCCTCCTTCTCTCTTTCATCCCTCCTTTCCTTCCCATCTGTTGGAAAAATGTTGAAAACTAGACATTGGACCACAACTGACAAAAACACCAAAAAAAACTAGAAATTGGAGGGAAATTAGATCCAAGGTTAAAAGCAGCTTGGTCCCTGAAGAACTGCTCCCTCCTCCATCAACCTCCTCCCCTCCCACCAAGTACTTGATTTATATTTATAGCATCTATTATAATTCTAAAGCAGGTTTCCTATTATGGAAAACTTCCATTGTGCAGCTTCAAACCTATAGTTTACAAATATGCCTCCCTTCCCACCCCTCATAACAACATTGATCAGTTGCCCTCAATTCTACACTTTCAGGAATCAAGCTGATTAAATATGGCCCTTGATAAAAAGCAACTTGAAGATAAAGGCAGTTCTATCATAATCAAAGGGACCAGTAGAAGATTCACCCTACGAAGAGGTGCTTGTTAGAATAAAATCAAAACTTCAAAACTGAGGGTTGAGTTGTGATTCCATGTTACTGAGGAAGATTTAGGGCTATGTAGGTACATAGGGAGAGACAGTGACCTGGTAGAAGTGACATCATCTCCTCTTCCTGGGAGACCACCCCTTGATCCTATCCCACCCCCACTTCTTGGACAAGTTGAGAGAACAACTCTGCAAGAGGAACAGATCTGCAAAGAGACAGGTGCCCCCTCTCCTTGGGGTGAGGTTGGCAGTGACCCAACTAGATGCCAGAGCAGCCAAGGCTCACCAAAAGAACTATGAGCCTACATACAGAAGGCTACCAGTTTCCAAGCCCCAGATCTCACTCTTTTACACCGAGACTATACTCTTCCTCTCTTCTTTCTCACCTAGGAGACAGGTGAATAATACCTCATATGGCATAAGGTGACCTTCCCACTTAGGAGTCTGGCTTTGAGGTTTATACAAACTTTCCAATAGCTAAGGGGCTTTTCCTCAGTTTATCCTGACATGTTGTTTGTTCTTTCTTTCTTTCTTCCTTTCTTCCTTCCTTTGTTCCTTTCTTCCTTCCTTTCTTTCTTTCTTTCTTTCTCTTTGTCTCTTTCTTTCTTTCTTTTCACTTTCTTTCTTTCTTTCTTTTTTTGCTCTTACTTTGCCTCTCTTCCCACTTTTCTTGGCTTTTAATTCTTCATTTGGCAGAAAATAACCCAAACCCTAGATAGAAACACCACTTCTAACTTTTTGACTAGTCCTGATTAATACTCTTAACTACTTAAAATTTCAAGTTTAAGTGAGGTCATTTTTAATGTCTGAATTATTATTATGCAAAACAATATTTTCTGAATATTATTAATATTATCTGAAATAACATTATCTGAAACCATCCACACAATGAAATGAGGCTCTCCATGAATCTTATGCAGTTTAGTATAATGTCCAAGATATCACAGAATAGTTGGAATTCCTAGATGGCTTGCTCAGTGCTCTAGCAACAAGGATGCCATTCTGAAATATAATTCTATGTTGTGAGGAGTACACTAATAGTTCACTGACTCAGTTGTATAATTTCCAGGATTATTATACTTCCAAATCATACTATGCACAATCATATACTAGGTATGAAGAGCAAAGATGTCAAAGTCAGATTGCCTGAATATAGATCCCGATTCTACCATTTACTAGTTAAGAGATATATCCCTTAGAGTATTAGAGTATTATTGTAAGAATATTTTTAAATCACATATACAAGGTGGAAGGGATAGGGGAGGGGAAAACTTGGGAGAGAACAAGAGAGGGGTGACACTGTTCAAAAGGAAATGTAGTCATTACCTGATTTACATGTGTGTAACTCCTATATATATCACCTTACAATAAAATTTTTTGGGGGGCGGGTCTGGTCGTGGAGCCTAAACTCTGGGCCTGGGCGCTGTCCATCAGCTCTTCAGCTCAAGGATAGCACTCTACCACTTGAGCCACAGCACCACTTCCAGCTTTTTTCTTTTTGCTTATGTGGTACTGAGGAATTAAACCCAGGGCCTCAGGCATGCAAGGCAAGCGCTCTACCATTGAGCCACCTTCCCAGCCCCACAATAAAATTTTTTGAATCACATATACATGACTCTAGCACATTAGAGTGCTTAAAAGATAAACTCAACTCCTTATATTTAGCTGTTTAAATATTTCTCTACACTATTGCACTTCAAACTCCTAATATATGGGCATTAAATTTTATTGAAATTCTTGTTATTCAGACTCTATCACATTCACAGTCTAGCACATAATAGTTTCTTACTAAATGTTTTTAAATTAAAAATATATGGTATATAGTACTATATAGAATATTTTATTTACCTTACAAAAATATAAATATTTTATATTTTCCTCATTTTGGGGGGGGGGAGTCCAGTCATGGGGGCTGAACTCTGGGCCTGGGCACTGTCCTTCAGCTCTTCAGCTCAAGGCTAGTGCTCTACCACTTGAGCCACAACACCACTTGCAGCTTTTTTCTTTTTTGCTTATGTGGTGCTGAGGAATCGAACCCAGGGCCTCATGCATGCAAGGCAAGTGCTCTACCACTGAGCCACCTTCCCAGCCCTATATTTTCCTCATTTTAAGGTCTTCCTTTTATTACTATTATTAAGGATAGCCCTTCTTAGGCCATAGAATTCCTTTCTAAATGGCTTTAAGTTATGGACATTCTACTTCCCAGGGCTTCTATACCACGTGGCTGTAGACATTTAGGGAACCATGAAGCTCTTTAATACTGTAAACTGATGCCTGGGTTTTCCTTAGTCCTATTGAATTAGAATCTTGGGCTTATGTAACAGAATGTTTTCTGTTACATAAGGTAGAAGCCAGGGTAGAGAACCTCTATTCTGATTTATGTTGCAATGATGTATTAAGTATATGTTTCTTTCATTCTTGTAACATAGGTTTCTCATCCTTCCACTTGGTCGGCATGGTTATTAGGACAGGGTATTAGTCAGGGTGCTCCCCAGAACCATAACCAACACATACAGAGGAAGAGAGAAAGAGAGAGAGACAGAGACAGAGACACAGAGAGACAGAGACACAGAGAGAGAGACACACAGAGAGAGTCAGAGAGAGAGAAAAGGAGGGAGGGAGAGAGTGAAATCACATAAAAACCTAGAATATTGTTTAGCAAAAAAAAAATACAGTTAATTGTAGCCTAGCCAAGCTGACATATAAAATTAACTGCTACCAGCACATAGAACCACAATTTTTGTTGATTCCTCTGCTTTTTAAAGTGTTTCCCATCACCTCTATTAATATGCCCCAGGATGATTTACATTACAATAATCTTTTTCTTCAGAGAAAAGATAGGACAGCAATCCTAAAAGAAGTGGGAAGCAAACCTGAGGGGTGAGGGTTAAAAATCTGACTGAAAGTACAGCTATTATAATAGCCTGGGGAGAATTTTGCATGGCTGCCTTTATCTGCACAGTTCTCTTGTTTCCCATTCAATTCCCTGTGAATGTCTCTTAGAAAAACTGAGCTACTATGTCTGTCAAATGAATGTACACATTCATCCATTCTTATGGGAATTACATCCAGGAAATCTAGATTAATCCCAGATCAAAACTGCCAATGTAACCAGAAAGATTCTCCTCTGCATGTAGGCACAATAACTATATCAACATTGCACTTTTCAAAAATTATGCTTCCAAATCTTGACACTAGCCAGAGTCCTCAAGATAAAATTTATAGTGTGCTTTCCTTGCATGGATGAATATTTTAGATTTAAAACACCTGTATAATCTATAATTATAAAATAAAACCTATGGTTCTGAGGTCAAAATTATTTCAGGAAATACTACTGCTAAACAATGGCTTTTAGTTATTTTAAAAAATGGTTAGAAGGTTAGAAGATCCACATCTTCAGAATAATTGGAAATGTCCTCAGTTCATTTGACTCCAAGCATTTGAAAACAAGCCCTGTGTGAAAATTTTGTAAAATGAGTTTTGTGGTCAATCCTGCCTTCACACTCAAATCAAAAAGAAATACAGTCTTTAGAATTACTAGAGCTATTAAATAGTCAATAGTTTTTGGCTTATATCTCATATATCTGTTAGATAATTCTTTTTTGGGGGGGTCCAGTCGTGGGGCCTGAACTCTGGGCCTGGGTGCTGTCCCTCAGCTCTTCAGCTCAAGGCTGGCGCTCTACCACTTGCGCCACAGTGCCACTTCCGGCTTTTTTGCTTATGTGGTGCTGAGGAATCGAACCCAGGGCCTCATGCAGGCAAAGCAAGCACTCTACCACTGAGCCACCTTCCCAGCCATAGATAATTCTTATATCATTAATATAGAGGATCTTGTTAAATTAAATGATTTATATATTTGGTTATTTCTATAAAATTTTAAGTGATCTTTTCTATAATAGTTCTTAGTTTATGTATTTGTATGTTGAATTATGCATCATCTCTATAATTAAAGTAAATGACTTATACTACTAATAAACCCACTTATTAAGAGAATAATTACTGGTTCCAAAATTAATAAAACTATCACAATTTAGGTCCTACCTGCTGCTTTGGCTAAAAAGGCATGTAATGCCTGCTCAAAACTAAAAAGATATCTCCTGCTGACTAAAAAAAAAAATAGGAATATGCTTTGAAAATTAAATTATAATCCCTTCTCACAAAATAAAAATTTTGTATATCTTTGGCTCCAAATGATTTAAATTTAGGCATGATTTTATAGATGTCACTAGATGCTGTTGAAGGATGAGGAGTAATCTTGATGGATCAGGAAACTATTGATTTCCCTAAGAGTATTGCAAAATACTGAGATTGAAATGCAAAACTATGTGCATCAAGTTTGCCTTAAACCTGAGAGTTGGAGGAGATTTACATGGGCATAGCATAAGCTCTAAGAATGTGTGACCAGATCGTTTTCAAGGTCCATTACAATATGTGTTTATGACAAGAAAAAAATGTTGTTTTAAATTTATAAAATTGCTTCATTTCCCCCTCTGCCTTAACTTGTAAAGAGAAAGATTTCCCACTGCTCAAATCCATTTTCAGCATGCTGGTAAAGGGGAACTTAGATGTTAATAGAAGCAAAAGGTGTTGACTTACACACTAAAAAGCTGAGCCAGAAAGCAAAGGGGAGGGGAATAAAAGTCAATCAGATTACGTTTGTGAACATTGTTTAAGTCAGTAAGAAAGGAAAGATAGGTGGGAACATATGGAAATAATTTGGAAAAAGTGAAAGTTAAGTGAGGATTTAAGATTTTTTTCTGCACATTTTCAGTACAGCTAAAGAATTACATTGAGTCTCAATTGTTTTGAATGTTTATATTAATGTGATTCCCTACAGAGAAGAAGTCATAGGGAGGCTAAGCTTCACATGTTACATTAACAATGACAATTATATTCTGTATTCAAAAATTGGAGTAATATAACTTCTCTATTTTCTCTGACATAGCACTCTAAATGGAAAGGAAAGATAAAGTTAAAGCACTCTTGTCAGAAACAACACATCTCATAATGACCTGAACATGTAATAGTAATTACTAAGGAAAGGGAAGGAACTGAAGGGAAGCTGTATTTGATCAGTGCAGACCATATGAATACACTGAAATGTAACTACTAGTTTTCTATTGCTATGACCGAGTACCTGTGGTTACCAGTTTAGAACAAAGAAGTTTATTTTCATTCACAGTTATGGAGGTGTCAGTCCAAAATCAGCTGGTTCTATTACTCTGAGCCTGTGTATAATACAACACAACATGGCAGAAACACATGCATGGTATTGGAGTTCTTTTCACCTCATGGTGGCCAAGAATCAAAAAGAGAGAAAAAAGAGGCTGCCAATATCACCCTTCAAAAGCATGCCTTCCAATAGCCTAACTTTCTCTAACTAGATCCCACCTACAATCTGATCGCAATAGTGTCACAGCCTAGGGACCAAGATACACATACATCTGCGGGACATTCAAGACCCAAACTATAGCATCCACTGAACTCTATTTATGAACAATGAATGTACCTTATACAATTTTTTTAATTCAGAATCTCAGATATTGTCCCAGAAACACTAAATTAGAATGTACATTTAACATGATCTTTAGATGATTTGTACACATATTAGAGTTAAGAGGCACTATTAAAACCATCACAGCATCTCTTCAAATGAACAAGTTACAATGTATATTAGAATCATCTAGGTTATTTACTGCATATGAATATCCTGGATTCCCACCACAGGCCTTCAAGTATCATGAAAGTGTGCTGCCTGACTGTGATACACATCAAAGCTAGAGGTGTAATGTACTGTGCTATACCCCTGATGTGTTCTGATATTTTTCCCTGTCCATTTTTCCATTTGTATTTAGATCTAAGCTCATAACCATGTGCTACACTTACTTGATGATGGCAGCTTTTCTTCCTTGGTGCCTACTAGTATTCTGTCCTTTTAAAACCTAAAAATTCTAATCACATTTGGAAATTTTTTCTGGGCTAGCTTAATTGGTAATTCCCGACTTCTTATGTTGCTATTTAACTATTGGATAAAAGTAATTAAACACAAATAAAAAGGATAGTAAAATCCTTTCCAAAAGGACTCTTTGTAGCTGATTCTACCTTTTACAGGTAATACTTTTGTTTTGCTTGGGATGTTTTAACTTAACAGAATATATTTTTAATTTATAATACAATGCTTAAGGTTTTCAGCATATTTTTTAAAAAGAACATTGCATGCCAATGGCAACACCTATTCCTAATACCTTCTCTACCACCTGTCAGCTACTGGCCTTAGATGGATTATGTAACATTCCTAAGCCTCCTTGCCTCATCTGTAAAACGAGAATAATGACTCTGCCTGAAGGTTGGGCATTGCTCCAGCTTGTCCCTTGAGATCTCTTCCAACTCTGAGGTCCATGATTTCCTAATTCCACCAAAGTTAACAAACACAGCAATGATCATCACATCATGTTCTACATCTCTAGCTTCTTTCTTTTTCTCTTCAATCTACCATCTCCTTTCAATCATATGTATTATCTTCTCCCATTTACTATCTCTAGCAGAAATGAATTAGAACATTCTTATCAGAGAAACTTACTTTCACTGTAACTTTAAAATATGCTTGTATTTAAGACAATTAACTTGTCATAGTTAAACCACCATGTGTCTATTAATTACCCAGGTAAGTGGGTGCAGGTAAAATGTATGGGTGTGGATAAAGAGCTTTGCTTGAGAAATTTAATAGTAGCCACTTAATTTAACTACCAACTGACCTCATCCAAAATGCATGAGAACAAAATGGCAAGGTGGAGCTTGGCAGGTTTCACCGTAGAAACATGTCAGCAAATATTATTAGGGAATGAGAAAGCTGTAAGATTCAGCGAGCTTACTGGAACATTTCAAACTGGACAGATAATTCTGTTAGATATATACATATCAAAAATAACCTAATTTCACCTATAATTGAAAAATTCTTATTGAGCCTTTGAATACTGCATTTAAGCATCTCTCATGGTACACAGTTTACAAAGGATTTGTTAGAGTTGTATCTTGCTATACAGATATATGACAACATAATATATTGGCTAAGAGCAGAAGCATTAGAACTTGACAAACCTGGGCATGAATCCTGGCGTATTTGTCATCGATGTAACACTAGGCAAATACCAAGATTCCTGGAAAATGATGACTAAAGAAAATGATGTATGGAAGTCTTGCATTCTTCCATTTTCCATTGTGAGATTCACTGTAATATTTACAACATGCACATAATGTCCTTTGATTAAATTCTCCCCATCTATATCATTCTTTTGGGAAAAAGAGTACTAGGGTTTGAACCCAGGGCTTTGTGTACTTGTTAGGCAGGATCTCTATCATTTGAGTCATACCTCCACCTCCCCTTCATTCTTGTAGTAAGTAAATGTTTATTATGATCTTTCTATATGTCAAGCACAATGTAAAGGCTTTAAGAAAGGCAGGAGACCAGCTAGACAAGCCTCTACTTTCATTGAGATGGCATTCAAGTGGCCTACCACAATTCCTGCCTTAAAGTAATCACTTAACAGTTAATAACTATTATCATTGTTACTGTTGTTTTTATTATTGAATGTGTATAACTCCAGATACTCAGGTGGCAGGGTGGAAGGCTCATGATTTGAGGCCAATTCCAGGCAGAACGTTAGTGAGACCCCTTTTCAACCCAAATTGCTGGTATGGGAGTGCATATCTGTCAACCTAGATAAGTAGGAGGTGCTAGGTAGGAGGATTAGAGTCCAAGATCAGCCCCAAGCAAAAACATGAAACCCTATTTGAAAAGAAAATGAGCAAAAAGGATTTCAGTGTGGCTCAAGTGGTAGAGCACCTGCTTAGCATGTATTAAGTTCTGACTCAAAATCTCAGTACCATAAAAATAGATAAATGAATAAATAAGTAAAATTTTCTATAATTTGAGGTTTCTTTTTCTTTGTTTGTTAGGAGCAAACTCAGAATATTGTATATTCTCAAGTGGTCTACACTAAGCTATAATTCCAGCCCTTAAATGTATATTCCTTTAATCTAAAATTCAATGTTAAACCCTGAGTGCCACTAAACATTTTGTTATACATCGATAGGAGCTCCTTTCATACAGTGCAATTTGCACAACAACATTTGTTCTTGAAATTTTTAGGTCATTTCTAATCTTTATAATATATTACTGTATGTTATTCTGGCCTTCTTTAAAATATATTTTATATAATTAAAGGAAAACAAAAACATTAAATTCATGTGTTAGAAGCAATTTGAGCTAACATTCCTGCTTTTGAAGGGTATTGTGTGCTTTTGCTACTTACTTCCAGATTGTTTTGTACTCCTTTTAAAAATATTTTTCTAAACAGTTGGTAAAAATCTTCCATGTGGGAATACCTACAATTATAGCAGCTGGTGTTTATATCAATTGACAAAGCTGAATTAAACAATTATTATCGTTTTTCTATGTGGGTAAAAACAGCAAACCTTTTAAGAAAGCACTGGATTTTAATGACACCCAACTTGTTGTTGATCATATCTTCTTGGAACTCTAGCACTTGGAATCAAAACTACGTATATGAAAAGTGATGTTTAAAATTGTGTAGAAGTTTAAACAGCTCATAAACAACCCTTCTTGAAAATGAATTATAAATTTGATATGCTAGCTAAGCTGGTAAAAGTCTCAGAAATTTTCACATAAGATCTCTGATAAATTCTTAGCACTGAAAAATTACTTTAACAACTCCTACCTTTTATGTTTAAGGAAGGAAGCCTAAACAAAAGAAAATTATTTTGAAAAATAAAAAGATTTACCTCAAATTAAAGAACTTTTTATTATTTATCACATCTGTTTTGTTTTTATACATATTTGATTTTAAGCAGCATTATACATTATTTATAAAAGTGGTAGGAATGAAGGCAATTTTATTCATTCCTTTCTAGCTTCATGGAAAATAAAATCCATTATGTTAGAAATGTTGACTGGTGAATAAAGTATTTTCCTGATTACATTATCTCAAAATTTAAGTATACAATCACAAGATTCCAAGTGTCATGGGATGTTAAGTCAGTGGCCATAGGGGATTTTCAGCTTCTCTAGCCCTACGGAGAATCCACAAGCCCTCTGTTACATATACGATGACTGACAATCAAAACTTAACTATGTATAAAAAGACAGTGAAGATTATTCAAAGCAGTCAGGAATAGAACTTGTAGAGAAAAAAGCTGGCTGTCCAGCTAAGCAGTACAGTACCCCCCTAGCAAGCACAGACCCTGAGTTCAAATCCCAGTATTACAAAATTAAAAATTTTAAAGAATGAAAATAGAAGATATAGAGAGAAGACAAATGTATTTCACTGAACCTCTATTTATTTTATTTATTCCCCATAGACACAAACACAACCCAGACCAACAACACCATAGGAAAAAAAGTTTTTGAAGGTCTGTGGCAGTCTCAAAGGGGAGAGGGAGATAAAAATGTATTTCAGGGCTACAGAAATTAGTTATTATTTAAGGGATGAACAGTCTTTTAAAAATGGGTCCAACATTGTACTTCTAAAACATTTGTCAATCTTTAACTCAACATTGGTAATAAGGAGACAAAAAATGTCATTCATATGGTATAAAGAGATACTACCTGGTAAATATGTCAATAACTTATTTCATAAGTTTAAAAGCTAGCGCTTAGGAACAAAGGCAAGTTATAAATATACTAATCTTCCCAAATTCCAAAATCAAGTTTCAAAACAATTTAGTCTCTAATTTACTCAAGGTATATTCATCTCCAATAATTTTTCATAGACAACATTCAATACTCAAATCAAAATATAGACATACCTATGCAAAGAATCAAACGATAGAAGCCAAGAGCAAAACTAGACAATGGAACCAGAGCAATAAATCAATCAAATGCTGAAGTTATCAAACACAGATTTTAAAACAACCATGATTAATATCTTCAAAAAGAGAGATTTTCAAAAGAGAGCACTTCATCAGAGAACTCTAGTCTTCTTTTACCAAGCAGTCAATTGACAAACACCCAACAGCTGCACTGGACATTGATCAAAATGAACTAAGCAACTCAATGGCAGCGATGGGAGGGAGGGAACAGCTGTCATTGTGCAAAAGGAAAGGAATGTACACATCATCTGATGTGAAAGAAATAACTGTATTGTCAAAGCTCATATAACTCATAAACTTTATGGACCACGATAGACAATTTGCCCCATGAAAGTTAGAATGTGTTTGTGAATTTAACTAAGCTTCACTATCCCATAATACTGTAAAATTTATGAAATTATGTAATCACTTAATCACAATAAAGAATTTGCAAACACATGAAATTATGAAATGTAAAAACATAACACCACTAATTAAAATTCAAATACAAGAAATGGGATTATATAATGATAACAGAATACAGAAGCAATTAGATCAATTAGAGTTCAATAGAAAGTACAAAAATTGGTGCCCAGAAATACAAAAGGAACAAAACTACAGTGACAAAATAAACAGTTAAAGCACAAGAGGCATACATGTAGCACTCAGAGAAAAAAATCTAGCATGTATCTAAGCTTCCAAAAGAAGAAAACACTGAGCAAAAACTTTAAGAAACTGATGAAAAGGAAACAGAAATTTAAGGAACTCTCTGTGCCCCAAGTAAGATAATGACAAAGAAAACCATGCTTATACTTATTACAATAAAATTACTAAATGCAAGAAACAAAGGTGAGATTTATAGAACACTTAAAGGGAAAAGGCACATTATCTTCAAAGGAATAACAAAAACCCAACAGCTCACTTTTCACATTTTTTAAAGAAATATTGCAAACTAGAAAAAAAGAAACAGCATCTCTTAAGTTGTTGGAAGAATGTAATTCAAGACAATGACTAGTGCTGAAGCTGTAAACTGCCACAAGGCAACCGTGCAGAAAGAGAATTATAACGATCACTGTTCTGATATATCTAGGTATATAACCAATGTTAGCCATTACAGAACCACCAGATTGACCAGTTGGAAAGATGAACCCATGTTATTTTAACCAAAATGTTTAAGTGTTTCAGTTACATTTAGTTGAAATTTAATTGAAGAGTGATCCAACCCCTGAAAATGTATAACACTTCTTACTACCTCTCTTACCAATGACCTGCCAAGTGTTGTATTCTCCAACAAAAGATTTGATGAATGAGTAATTGAATGAACTAAGGAATCATTCTATTTTTGGTGGCAATATATTTAAAATGTCAGGAGAAAAGCAATACCAAACACGTTGTCAGGTAATATGGATTCAAAATAGATGTCTGAACATAATCAGTCTCAGAATACGCATTGAGACATTTCAAAAGTGGTTACTATTAAAGCTAAGCTGTTCATAAAATACATGCCTCAATTCAGCCAGCATCCTGCCTGAAAGAGGCATTAAAACTTGAATATTATACCTGTTAGAATCTACTTATTTTCTGTGATCAGCTTCATCAGCAATGGAGAGGAAGGTAATCATGGCCATGGAGAATATCAGTAGCATCAATGGTAAACCAACAGGGAAAACAAAGGAAATACAGTAGGGGGTTGAAAGTGCACCCCTTCCTCCTTCAAGGAAGGTCTCTGAGCAATTATGCCAAGATTAACAGATAAGGAAATGAAGATTTTTGTCTACTTTATTCAGGAACTTTTTGAGTTAAAGACCTTTGACCTCACTAGCGATTTCAGACTTCAGAAAGGTTGGGGGGGGAGGATTGGGTGGCAAGGGGGGGGAGGAGGCTGGGAAGGGATGTGAAGGGTAAACAAAGGAGGAGGCTGCAATGCTCGATAAGAAATGCACTCCTTATCTTGCCCATGTAACTGTAACCCTTCTGTACAGTATGTTCACAAAAAAATTAAAATTAAATAAAAAAAGAAAGGTTCAAACTTTTGAAAAGTCGTTTTATATTATTAGAAAGCTTCATCCTGCCATTTAGAGTACCTCCAGGACTTGGACTGGCAGCATTAGCATCTACTGGAAATTTATAAAAGAACAGAATCTTGGGCCTATCTCAGACAACACTTTGCATACTAAAGTCTGAGATACAGTGCACCAGCAAACCCTATTGGAAAATATCTGTTTTGATATTTGAGTAACTGCTTGACTGTATGTAAATCAATATAGATAAGAGAAAATTTCAAACTCCTTTAATGTACAAAACTTTTCATTATGAACACATTTGGATTACAGATACATGAATTGGTAGAATTTGTGTGAAGATCTTTTGTGATACTTAATTTTTAAATTTCCCCATCTCTGTATGTATCTGCATAAACAAAGAAAATAACTTTCTGCTTTGCTTTTATTGAATGGTTTCCAGGACTGTGTGTCTGCTCTCGGGCTTTGTTTTAAGTATGCCTATCCTTTGCTTCTATTTTGTATTAAAAAGAAAAAGAACCCATTATTGTCAAGCATGTTGGCATTGTCTCCTTTTTCCTTCCTCTTTTGGGGACATATGATGGAAGTTATTATTTTCCTGTATCTCATTTTTCATTTTGTAATCTTTTTCTTTTGTTTTGTTTAAAAAGGGCTTTTATAAACGCCCCCTCAAAAGAAGAAAACACTTGGAATTATAATATCATTAAGTCCTATATATCAAATTTTAGAACAATATTTCATGCAAGTTTTCTTCACTATCATATAAAATGATTATTTTTTAAAAATAATCTTGAGGATTGGGAAGGTGGCTCAGTGGTAGAATGCTTGCCTTGGATGCATGAGGCCCTGGGGTCTTCAGCACCACATAAGCAGAAAAAGCCAGAAGTGACACTGTGGCTCAAGTGGTAGAGTGTTAGCCTTGAGCTGAAGAGCTAAGAGACAGCACCCAGGCCAAGTTCAGGCTCCATGACTGGCAATCATAATCACCATCATCATCATCATCATATTAAATTGATAAATGAAAGAAAAGTATTCACTATTCCTCTCTGAAGACTGGGAAAGGACACCAGTCTTTCAATATTACATTTAGCAAATCCTGAAACTAGTCCCTTTCATAATGCTATGTGCTCTCTTTTATTCTCAATTTCAAGGTGAACTTTTGACTGTGTCCTTTAAGAGCCTATATATCCATGCGAATTTAACTCATTCTTTAATCCCTTGTGTCAGCATGAGCCAACATACATTCACTAATAAGGTATCTCTAATTGGATGGCATGAGAGAAGGCCAGATAACTCGACTGGAAGGCAGATGGTTGATTTTTCTTGAGCTCCTTTCATTTCCAGACATTCTTAAAGAAAACAAATAATAGCAAGGTTTGGCCATTGGAACCCTTTGTGCTGACCATGACTATCCCAGAAATGAGAGAACTGTGAATAAAGTTATTGTCTCTATATTTCTTCAAAGAAACATGCAAAGGTAAGCACTGGAAAGTTAACCTACCAAGTGCTTATTTCTCCCTTCCACAGATTTGCACATTCCTTACAAACAGTGGTTGCAGCTGTAAACATTGCAGGCCAGATGTGCAGGGGAAAGAGCATCTATATTTTTTTTGTAACCTATTAGGGAGGCACTAATTTAGTTCAATCTCACAATTCTAGTCTGATACCATAAGTAGTCGACTTGTGTAAGTATTTTATCTGTTTTTAGTTAAAGAGCTAAATCCTTCAGATTCCACCCCAGCCCAGTAACTCTCCAAGATGGCTTTTTGAGTAGCTTGTGATGAGTGGAACTTATGTAACCTCAGGATGACCTAAGAGAATACTGTTTTGTGTTGTCCCCTCTTTTCTCTACTGAGGAGCAAGCATTCTGTGATTCTCTCTAATGGCTCTTAGGACTGGCTCCAGCCTTGAGTTTATTGGCTAATTTAGCTTGTAGTCTGAAATAGCAGACTGGTATAAGCTTCAGATATGTCTAATATCTCTGAAGGATTTTGATCTCACCATGAGTCACACTAGTGCTGCATTCCTCTAGGACCCAGGTATGTTCTCTTGACCTAGTCTACTCAACTCAGTCATGATGCCCATTTCATGGATCTCGGGAAAGAAAGAAAGAAAGAAAGAAAAGAAAGAAAGAGAGAGAGAGAAAGAAAGAAAGAAAGAAAGAAAGAAAGAAAGAAAGAAAGAAAGAAAGAAAGAAAGAAAGAAAGAAAGAAAGAAAGAGAAAGGAAGTGGAAGGAAGGAAGGAAGGAAGGAAGGAAGGAAGGAAGGAAGGAAGGAAGGAAAGAAACAGTGCCCTCTAATTCAACTTCCCTCCGCATCTGCAAAAGGGTACACAGACACTCTTGAATCCTTTACCTGTCTTCCTTGCTACTTATTCCCATGTGATGTGCTATTTTCCTTTGCAAGAATGCAAGTAGATACTACAAAGCTACCTAGGGGGATGGAAGTATAGAAAGACCACAAGAGACTGTGCACTGTCATCTCACTGTGTTTCTCTCTTCTCTTCCTCAACATCTCCAGGGCTAGAGGGCAGGCTTCTGACTTTCCAAAATTAAACCAAACAGGTATTTTAGCACTGTACCATACAGAATAAATAAACATTGGTTTTATATTTTTAATGTTACAATTTCATATTTTTCTTACTGTCAGGTTGGCTCTTATTCATCAATAGTGTCCAATATTTTAGCCCTTAGTTGTTCTTTCTCTCATTTAATGATCTGAACTACCTCCATGTTTGCACCTCTGATTGGCTCTTTAGAAATTGTAACTTTAACAGGTATAAATATTTTTGTTTCAGAATGGGATCAAAATATAAGAAAGAAAATCATGACAGAAGGGACTCTTCAGAAGAGACATTTTGAACACCCTTATTTTAAATTTTTGTAAAGGATTATCTGGAAAGATAAATAATATCTAATATCATCCCACAAAAGACAAGGAAGCAATCACTCATGTGAGACTGTGTTTTTTTAAGTACTATGATTTGAACCTAGGGCTAGAGAAATATTCTACCACTGATCCATGCCTGTAGACTTTTGTTGCACTAGTTATTGTAAGATAGGTCTCTTTTTGGTCCATGCTCACTTCTGGACTACAGCCCTTTTATTTTACACCTCCCACCATAGCTGGGATGACAGGCATATGTCACTCTACTCCGCTTTGTTTCATTAAATGGAGTTTCATGAATTCTTATTGCCTGGCTAGCCTGGAACCAAGATCCTCCTGATTTAGCCTCCTGCCTAGCTGGGAGTGTACAATATCACATTCAGCTGTTAGTTAAGAAGGCATCTTGGGAATTCCTGCCTGTGTTGATCTCAAACCTTGATTCTCCCCACCTTAGCCTCATCGGTAGCTAGGATTGCAAATAAGGGCCCTAACACTCATGTAAGGAGAACATTTTTTACTGATATCATGTAGGTTTTCTTAACACAAGTTGTTTATGAAGAGCAGGCTACTTCCCAGTTGTTTCTAGCTCTCAGTAGGCAATTCATCCCTTGGTTGGTTCCCCCTTAAGTGGGTTGTTTTGCTGCTAGTGTCTCTTCTGCCTTAGTTTGCTTTGGGGTAATACAGTTTGTATTGTCAATTTGTATAGTGAGTTCCATAAGTATGGTAATATCATCACTCCTCTTCCTGTAAAAAACATTCTTTGGGGGGAAAATTCATATCTTGCAATCTACAAACAATGATCTTGGCAAACGCATTCTGAATATTGTAGAAATTATGATGTGGAATACATTTCTATTCCCTGAGGACATGTTTCTGCCTTTCTCAGGTGTCTGGCAAGCCCCTAAGAATCATGATATGTCAAGGGTTTATTCTTGGCCTCTGTGCCACAACAATGGCATGTACCTTCAAAGGCATGTATGCAGTGAACCACTTCCTCCAACTAACTCCTACCTTCTAATGGCCCATTCTACAATAAACACATCAATGTATTCATCTATTAAGTTTTACCCACATGATCCAATCACTTCTCAATATTGCTACCAGCTAGAGACTGACACATCAGCCTAATTTTAGGGTTACTGTATGGCTAAACCCATAGCAGAGATATACACATGAGCCTTTCCAATATCACTTTCTTGCCCACAATTCTAACCCTTAGCCTTTTACCAATAAAATAACAACTTGTTTTAATGCATGACTTCATTACTGAATTAATGAATGGAGTGCCCACTGCACAAGTCTTCAGTGTTAGCACCCCTAACCAGACAAACTACTTTCCCAGTAGCCACTTCCTTGAATTTTTGGAAAAAGCTCTACATAAATTCTTAATCCCCTAGTTTTCATAAAATTGCTTCTACCCTACGGGATAATGCTTGGCCTAGCATAATGGAACATGACATAATGGATGTCAAGAGTCAGGAAAATGGGAGGGGGGGATTCATCAAAAGGAAAAATAAAACCATAAAATGTTCTGCCAGATCTTTCATTCTAGACTTTGGAAAGTCAGACCTACCTTCATAGGCTTTGGTAGTCAAAGCAAAGTTTGAACAGTGCTAAGAAATTTTGACATGTATAAATTGGCAACCTGTGTTGCTTCTGACTCAGCATAATTTTTTAAGCTGCCTGTCGTGTTTGTTAAAAGAGAAAATATCCTATATCCTGATTGTGATGGTTTTACAATAGGATCAAGAAAATAGGTACTGAGCAGTCTTTGGTCATAGCTAAGGGCCTTGTAGAAAATGGGTTAGAAATAGAGATTTCACAGGCCAGGTGTTCTCATGAAACTGACATACCTAAGTCTACTTGGAAAAATCGTGGTCTTGTTTTACCTACTTGTCATTATCCTATCAACAATGATTCTTTCTTAGCCTCTGTAGATCTGAATTCAGTGTCCAGTGCTTAACAGCACCATTAAACCAATGATATCAATGACCAGTCTGTTTTCTTAGTAAAAAAAAAAAATAGTTCTCCGAAAAAAGGGATAGGACTCAATTCCTTAACTTTTAAATTTGTAATTTTTCATAGTCCTGATTAAAGACAAATTCAACTATCCAACTCACAAGTTGTGCAGAGATGGGGCAATATATGGACTGGTATAATCAGGGTACATAAGGGGCTTAGTATAATCCATTCAAAATATGTGCTTCCCTCCTGCTTTGGAACACTATGCTGATACTTTTGATCAAGTTTTCTGACTAGGCCAGAGGAGGAACAAGGAAAGTAGATTCCATCTCTGGCTTTGCTCCAAATTAAATACTATATTCACTTGAGATGTCTTAGTCACAGTTAAAAGTAACTTTTCTCTGGAAGACATTCAACTTCACAAGCATGCGGTGAGAGCTACTATATGTCCAGGATTTCTAGGCTCTGTAGAAGAAACAGTGAACATAAAGAACTATCTTAATGATGCCTACATTCTAGAAGAGATACATAAAATATGTAAAGCATGTAAAATGACAAAATAATAGAAAGATATCAAGGAGAAAGTTAGGGGTCAATTTTAAATAGTGCAGTCAAGGAAGACCCTTCGGAAAAGAAACTAACATCTGAGTAAGAACCTACAGATGGTGAGGGCAAGGGTCTCATGGAGATCAGGGATGGTCTGTGTGACTCGTGCAAAGAGAAAAGCTCTAAGAGGGAAAGATGAACATTCTCTTTTACTGCAATGTGATTTTAAAAAAAAAAAAACCACCACTGGAGGACTGAGAGTAGAACTAGTGAACACTTTGTAAAAAGGTATTCTAAGTTTGATGAGCACTCTGTTGGAATATCTGCTGAAATTGACTTTAGGGTAGCAAAGACAAGTGGAGAAGCTAATCAAGATGTCATTGCAAACCTCTAAATGGCACATAATGTTTGCCAGGACCAGAGGAGAAGCAGTGAAAGCAGAGAGAAATGAACAAATTCCATATATATTCTAGAGCCAATGTTGACAGCATTTGCTGATGGATAAGCTACAGGGTGGAAAAGAATGAGAGGAATCGTGCTAGACTCCAAGCTAGACTGAGAAACAAGAAGGCTGAAATCCAATGGGTAAACAGAATCATCTCATTTCAAAGAATCCAAGGCAGGGGCCAGATGGGTTTATATGTTATGTCTACATGCAAAAGAAAGCTAATATAGCTAGAATGAATTAACTACTGGTGTGTGTCATTTAAGGACAGGATATGTTCTCCACACATTTAAGTTTCATAACAGTAAATAATTATCCCTGTCTCATTAATTAGGAGTTGACATCACCCTCACTCAGCCTGTGGTTGAGTCTTACAGAGAGAATGCTATTGAGTTTTCTAAGCCTGAGGAAAATAATGTGGGCTTTTATCTAATCTAAAATCAAGAGTCATGAATGAGAAAATGCAAACTTGAATGTGTGAGCAGAAATTAAATAGTATAGCAGAATACTTTGAAAACATGGAATCATGCCAAAGTAACTTTATGGCATTATAAAGTTTTAGTCATAGTATCTTTTCTTCTGGAGAGTTCTTTTCTTAAAATGCTTAGCAATTTTTTGCTCTCAAAAAATGGTGAACTTAACAAAACTGGAGAAGAAACATCTTTTTAATTTTTAAAATTAAAGGAAAGGAACAAACTATAAATTATTCTACATTTTTATATTAACAAACCATCAAAAACGATTCCAATATTTAATTCTACTTTTAAAGAAATACAAATCTCTGGAAATCTCAAGGATTGCTAGTCTGCTTCCTATTCACTGTACTTTGCTGTGAGTACCTGGTTATAGTGTTTTTGAAATTGTGAGAAAGAAGTTCTGAAAAAGATATTGAAAATCCAGGTGCTAAGTCAAGTCATCTTCAGAAATGTGACTGTGGGGAGTTACTTAATTACTCTAAACCTTAACTTCTATAAAGGATAGCAATGAATAGATAATATTATTAGATAGTAACTGATGGGCTAGTTGTAAGGGTTAAATGATTTAAAATGTATAAAGCCTCTATGGAAAAAGTATGGATTTAATAGGGAAAACTTATTATTATCAGTAGCTTCAATCCATACAGAAACTCAATAAACATTGCCCTACTTTTTGGCTGTTTGGTTTTTATGATTTTAAGACACGGTTTTACTTTGTAGCCCAAGCTAGATATAAATTCATGATCCTCCAGTCTCAATGTTCTAAATGCTAGGATTAGAGACATGTGCCACCATGCTGCCCCAAGGTTGCCACAATTTTTGAAAAGCTGAATTTTGAGACCTGCTCAAGTTAGGTATTTTACTCTATCGTAAAGTAAGGCTTGACTTTCAAAGATAAAGGAATGAACGTTATTCCATTTTCTTTCCTGGAGTTTGTTCCCTCCATTCTTGCTATCCATGCAGAATATCATGAATCTCACAAATATGATCAGTTTGCAATCCACTTGCTCATCATGGCCCCAAACACTAAAGCCTAGAGACTACTAATTAGTTATTTAAGCTCCAGAATTTGACAATACCAATATACAATATTTTAAAAATGAATAGATAATATAGTGGTACTCAAAAGAAACATTTTTAAGGCACAGTTCTTCTCTGATCGAAGAAGTGTGTGGTGGCTATCATGTTATCAACCCAGCACACCTCCCAATGATCAACAAGCAGATTCACATGCCTCACCTACTGAAGGATGGAACCCTTACAAACTGGGCAAAACTCTTCTCTAGAATATCCTTGTAAGAATGGGATATCTAGACAATTAAGGAGAAAAGCCTGGTATATATCTATCCCTCAGAAAGAACCAAAACCAATGCCTTAATCTCAAGTTCCAGTCTCCAGAACTGTGAAAAAATAATTTTCTGTGGTTCTGGTACTCAGCCCAGTGCTCTATTATGAAAGCACTAGCAAACTAATACACCATACAATTCATCCATTTCAAGTATCCAGTTCCATATATCTTAATATACTCACAGTATGTGTGACTGAACCACAGTCAATTTTGGACATTTTCATCACCTCAAAAAGAAACTCTGTATTCATTAGCTACTACCGTCTTGTCATCACACCCTCCTGAGCCCTAACCTACTTTCTTCTTTCTATAGATTTGCCTTTTGTGGACATTGCATATAAAATGGAATTCAGTAAAAGTGGTGATGTATGACTGGCCTCTTTCACTTAGCATGTTCTTAAGATTAGGTATTGTAAAAAGAAGAAAGAAAGAAGGAAGGAAGGAGAGAAAGAAAGGAGAGAGAAATAGAGACAGAGAGAGGGATTAGGCATTGCTTCAAGATCCACACATTGCTTGTTATATCCAAGGACTACTCCATTATATAGATAAACCACATTTTGTTTATTCATTTGTCAACTGATAAACATTTGAATTCTTTCTATCCTCTGTCTATTATGAACAATGCTGCTATGAATATTCATGTAGAAAGTTTGTGTGTGTGTGTCTGTGTGTGTATGTGTCTGTGTGTGTTTGTGTGTATGCCAATCCTAGGGCTTGAACTCAAGTCCTTGGCAAAGTCCCTGAATTATTTTTTTTGTTCAAAGTTAGCATTTTACTACCGGAGCCACAGCTCCAGCTCACTTCTGGCTTTTCAGTGGTTAATTGAAGAGTCTCACAGACTTTCCTTACTGAGCCAGCTTGAAACCACGATCCAAAGATCCCAGCCTCCTGACCAACTAGAGTTATAAGCATGAGCCACTGGTACCCAAGAGAAATTTCTCTTTAAGGGGAAAAACATATTTATTGGATTATAACCTAAATGAATCTAGTGATGAAAACTCACTATTTCTTTGAACTGATTTTTTTTTGCAAATTTCATGCTTTCTTATTTTCACTGGGGCCCTCTCATTCCTATTTTAAACAAGCTATCATAATCCATTCTCAAAGACTGATTTGTGATCTACTTGTTCAATGATTGCCTGGCACTAAGTTGACAGAGGATTCAGGAAGTCCCTCAAGACAGAAGGAAAGTGACATTGTAAATGAAGTGTCATGACCATTATGAAGCTCAGATGGCGGGGACACATGTGGGTGACTGAGTGAGTATGCATGTGAAGGATTGTGTTTGTATTCAGAAGCATAAAAGAACTCCCCAGGTGTGGAAGGGCTGGCCATATCATGATAGGTTTAAATGAAGTGGTTGAAGCAATGCCAGGCAAAGGGAAATATTTGATTTAGATGCACCTGGTCCATTAGCTCATCAGACTACACTACAGTTTTCACATAAAGTGTGATTTATGAGAGTTCTATTTTATCAGTAGTTGTAATATGAACCCATACAGAGTGGGAAAGTCTCAGGAATCTTGATTATTGCCAAATTATATCATGAGTCTGAAAACAAATTTATGAGTACATTGATGTAGCAGGTCACCAAGTCCCTGTTTTGACTAAGTGTTTCTTTCCAACTTTTTGACATGGGAATGCAATGTATAAAATAAGAACATTCTCATAGTAATGATATAACAGGTGAGAGTGTATACTATGTCTCTCTGTCAGTTTTGTGAGAATAATGGTCTCTCATGTTGGTTTAGCAATTTACAATACGCCAGACATCAGGTTAAATGCTGGAGGTGCTGTTGAGAAGTGAAATAGATGTGGCCCCTGCTCTCCCACTATCCCAGAAAGTTTACTCACTGATTTGTGTATTAGAAAATTACTCCAGACACATTTATGAGAAATTCCAGTTCTCTTAGAAACTGGTTAGACATATGTTTGTGCTAGACACTGGGCTAGGCATAGCAAGTTGAGAAAACAATCAAAATATATGGCCCTTGCTTTCAAATAACTAATGGGCTAGAATGTGCACATGCATGTGCATATACCACATACCAGAAGATGAAGACTGTGTGCTATATACTAACCTCAATGCCCATCAACAAATGAATAAAGAAAAGATGACATATAAACACAGTGGAATTTTATTTAGCCATAAAGAAGAATGCAATTATGTTGTTCTCAGGGAAATGGATCATAATGTTTAGAGAAATATTCAGACTCCGAAAGGCAAGTATAATGTGTGAAATTTAATGGAGAAAAAAGGCATGAAGATAAGAGGGGGAGTATTAGGGATATGAAAGGGATAAAAGTGGAGGAGGAAGAATGAGAAAGGGTAATAGAAGTGAAAATGACTTAAGAACATCATATACCCATATAGAAATCACATAACAAACACATTAATTTGCATTATTACCATATGCTAATAAAAATCAAACATTATAAAACAACATAGCTCTATAAATAATATAATATTTTAGAATAGAGATATTGAAAAGTGGGCATATCACAATCACTCATTCTGTGAGTCAGTGGGTGTTTGTACAGAGGAAAGGGTCTGTGGAGTTTTTCCAGAGAAAATGAAGGCTAAGATCTTTGAGGACTTAAAGGATTTGGACAGACAGTGAAGAAAGAATAAAAATTTCTAATTGGAGGGAACAGCTTGAGAAATTGCCCAGAGGCATAAAAGTAATGTTTTGTAGAATAGCAACTAAGTAGACATCCTGTCTACTCCTTCTTCTGTCAGATCCCAAAAAGGAAAGGCACAAACTCAGATACTGCTCTGGCTAAATATTTCAGTGGAAAGCTAAGACCAATCTGTCATTCCTCATTCGAACACCTGGAAGGTCTCAAAGTACATCGAACCATGCACAGCTTTCTTGGGTTTGCCACATTTTAAACTTGAATTTCTATGAAAGCAAACGATAAGTTTAATAGGCAAATAATATTGATTGATAGAATCCCACCAGGTCAACATCAAGTATAACTAAAGCTTAAGAAGCACAATATGTCTTTAAACAAAACTGACATTAAGTATTCCTCCAATTTACTGTGGATGATCTTAATTTGACTGTAGTTGGCAATGTTCTTCCTCTGTATTTCTACAGGTTGGATCTCTACAGGTTGAGGGAAAACTGTATTTAAACTTGAGGAAGGCAACACAGCACAGTGATAGGCCTTGATTCAAAACTCCAAGTCTTCTACCTATTAAATTTAACCTTTCAGAGTAATAGAAACTCACTGAGCCTCAAGTATTTTATCTGCAAAATGTGGGTAACAATCATGCTTACCTTAGGAGACCATTGTGAGAGTAAAATAAAATACGTATTCAGCCTGATGCATGTACAACATTGGCTTATATGCGATGTTATTGTAATGCAAGGAATCTGAGCTTCTTTCTATGCATATCTATAGCTGAATCCTGCCTCTGTCAAATTCTTGGCATCATTTTTAGTTTTGAGCCTTTGCTTCCTCATCAATACACAAGGAATTATTAGAAAGTAATTTATGATTTTTCCAGTACCTGACTCATAGCATATGTATTTTAAAAGTTCTTATTAACATTATATAGTTCAAACTAAAGGAAAATTAAATTTTTCTCAGCAGCCATATTTTCTAAGCTTTCAAAAATTAATTTTTGCAAGGATTGTTAAAAATCAGCATCATCAATATAACAAGGCACCATATCAAAAGAAAAACCCAATACACAAAAATGTTCAACACCTTTATCCATCAGAGAAGTTCAAATCAAAACTATACTGAGATGCTGTATCAGTGGAAAGGCCATTTTTTAATGGCCACATACTAGTGACTTATACCTGGAATACTAATAATACTCAGGAGACTGAGATCTGAGGATTGTGACTCCAAGCCAGCCTGGGCAGTCTATGAGACTCTTACTTTCAATTAACCACCAAAAAGCTGCAAGCGAAGGTATGTCTCAAGTGGTACAGTGCTATCTAGCCTCAACTGAAAAAGCTAAAAGATAGGGCTGGGAATGTGGCTTAGTGATAGAGTGTGTGCCTAGCATGCATGAAACCCTAGGTTTGATTCCTCAGTACCACATAAACAGAAAAAGCCCGAAGAGGTACTGTGGTTCAAATGGTAGAGTGCTAGCCTTGAGCAAAAAAAAACTCAGGGACAATGCCCAGGCCCTAAGTTCAAGCCCTAGGACTGGCAATATATATATATATATATATATATATATATATATATAT
>NW_012267269.1:7134157-7145204 GCF_000151885.1 Dipodomys ordii
GGGGGGGGGGTGTCCGGTCGTGGGGCCTGAACTCTGGGCCTGGGCACTGTCCCTCAGCTCTTCAGCTCAAGGCTAGCACTCTACCAACCTGAGCCACAGTGCTACTTCCGGCTTTTTTCTTTTTGCTTATGGGGTGCTGAGGAATCGAACCCAGGGCCTCAGCCATGCAAGGCAAGCACTCTACCACTGAGCCACCTTCCCAGCCCCAAATGAAGTGTTCTATATGTACTGTTTGTGAGAATGTGAATTAGACCAGCCATAATGGAAAGCAATAAAGAAGTTCCTCAAAAAATTAAAAATAGAATTTCTATATGATCCAGCTAACCCACTCCTGGGAATATAATCAAAAGGATCAAAGTTGGTTTGTTAGATATCTTCAAGTTTATATATATGTATATATATATATATATATATATATATATAGTTACAATAGCCAAGATCACGCTGACCCTGAGCCTTCCCAACTTTGGGTACAGTCAGAGATGAAAAGGTCAAGTGAGTCACTGGTCCCAATAGAACCAAGAATATTGAATGGCACTACTAATACCTGGTGCTTGCCCTGGACTCCAGCAGAACATAAAACTGGCAGCTCTGCAGTGAAATCAAACAACTGAAGCAGGAAAAGAAAGACCTGTAGGATCAACAAGGGGAAAAAATGAGAAGATGACCAGTATGCAGGAAGCACTGAAAACAGAACTTTAGCTCCACAAGCTATCAATAGAGAAGTTGATTTCAGAAAAATTCAATTTACAATCTGCCCTAGCCTACAAGCAGCAAGTAGCCAATGAAAGAGAATTGGATCATGAAGATCTTGCCAGCTGCCTGCTGACTTCACAGCAGCATGCTGCAGAGGTAGAGAAGACATTGTCTGCAGTCTCTACCACACAAAATGAGACAGACAAGAACAACCCAGAGCTCATTAAAGACCTGAGCAATATAAAGCTATAGCTCCAGGAAAAGAGCAGAACCTATGATGACCTGGAGGAAGAGAACACTGAACTTCAGGAGAGGCTGGGAGTGCTCCTGACACAGAAGGCCAACATAAAGATCAAAATTCACCAGTTTCAACAAGCACTAGTGGAGCAGGCAGAGTTGGAAAGACAACTGGACAATATGAAAGAGTTGTTGACAGCATTAAAGTTAAAGAGAGACAACTCTATTGAGGACCTGAGGGTGGAGAGCTTCAAGTGGCTGGAGAAGGTCCAGAAGCTCTTGGAGCAGATGAAAGAGGAGAAAGAAAAAGGGGTGAGGCAGGTGTTGAGGTAGATACCAACCTGGTGGAATTGAGAAAACAGCTGTCAGAGCTGCCACCCCCACAGCCTCCTACAGGAACCATATCAGGATGAGCAGCAGCTGCAGGCCCAGACCTACCAGATGCAAAAGGAGCTCAAGAACCTGGAGGAGCAACTTTACACCCAGATACAGGAAAACCAGAGCCTGGGACTCCAGCACATGGAGCAGCAAGAGTGAATGTGGATACTGAAGAAGAAGGCTGAGGAATGGGATGAGCATGCTGAAGATCAGCACAACCATGAGGTGCATATTGGTATACAACTGTTAGCTGAAAGATCAGCTGGTCCAGCTGACTGAACAGTGAGAAGGAGGAGTTAACCAGCACCCTGCACTCAGCGCAGCAGGTGAAGAAACAGCTGCAGGAGAAGCTGAACCAGTTAGAAGAGAAGTTAGAAGAATGGAAAGAGATGGCTGGGTTACAGAGCCAAGCTCAGAATCTGCAGGAGCTGCATGACCTGGCCAGCTGCAGGAGCTCAGAGCTACCCAGGATCAGCACATGGCCTCCAGTCAGCAGCTGACCTCAGAGAAGGAGGCCCTGCAGCACCTGCTGAGGCACACCCCACTGCTGGAGCAGCTGAAGCAGGAGCAGGTGCAGAGCAAGTTAGGGGATCAGGTGGTGCCTCAAATTTACAGGAAACACTGACGTGCCTGGAAACAACAAGACAGGAGAATGAGCAGCTGCGGGCCCAGATGAACTTCCTGGCTTTTGCTTGGCAAGGTGAAGGAGTAAGCAAAGAATAAAAGGATGAGGAGGCAACTCCCCCTGATGTGACTGTCCCAGAGGACATAAACAACCCACAAACCATGAGGGATTTTTACCTTAAAGCACTATCAGTTGCTGAATCAGCCAGCAGCTGCAGGAGCAGCAGGCCAGCTGTGGGTGCCTGGCCAACCAGGCAGCCCAGTGCCAGACAGAGCTGGAGCACCAGGCCCTCTTCCCCAAGAGCTGGAACCATGGAGTGTCTGGGGAGAGGAAGCAGGACAGACAGGTGCTCAAGAAGCTGCTTCATCCATGACCTGCCTGACAAGATGATTACAGAGTTAAGTGGATGACCTCCAACATCAATGCAGCCAACTGTCAGAACACATGACTGCCATAGGAGTCTGTAAAGAACAGATGGAAGTCTTTGATGGGCTGCATCAGGAGAAAGATGAGTTTGTTAAACAGCCATCCCAGGAGAAGAGGAATATGAAGGAACTGCAGGAGCTACTGTTGCACCTTGCAGGTAAAGGCACTGAGTGTCAGGGCAAGATGTCTGCAACCACCCAGACCCCAACTGCTGAGGACCTCTCAGACTTGCCAAGCCCCACAAGATGGAAGTTATGGAGGAGGCACTACTTGAAGAGGATGTAGAGCCTTACCCAAGGAAAGGCTGGGGTGCCTTGCCCTCTGGATGGCCCCACCACAGAGCAGATCATGCTACTGCTGTCCCACAGCCAGCACCACCAAGAGCTTGCAGGCTTGGGCAAGGAGCCCTCCTTCCCTTTCTTCTCCAGGCTTTTGCAAATGAGTTTGAGATAATTACTATCTAAAGACCCAACAGCCACTGCCTAGGCTTCTTTTGCACATACTTCAAAATATGACAACTGTGTGTCATTCTCTTAAGCTTCTTAAAATGCTTGATGGGAAGGAGCAACTGCAAGCTAGACAGGGCAGAAACTGCTAGGAAGTGGCCAAAACGCTAGGGACATCTTCCATTGTTTGCTAGGGAAGAGGCCCATGTGATGGTTATTACAAAGAGTAAATTCTTTCCAAAGGAAGATGGCATAGTTTTCCATTAACATATTGTATTCACAATGTTATTTTATAAACTACTTCTATATAGCATATTCATTATTTCTGATATATTTGAATGCTGATTTATGGAGTAGTTTTTATAATTCTTTAGATTTTTAAGGAAAAATTTATATTACTGAAATGAATTATTTCATTATTTAGCATCATATAGTGGTGCATTCATGCATTTTCAAAAATCATATTATGTACCAACAGCACTGAATTTTCTTGTTTGTATTTTAATATAGTACAGTGGTAGTACACTGAGGTTGAAAAACAGTACAAACTGAAAAGTGAAGAAAAGTGCTAAGACATTTTGGAAAAAAAATATTAATAGCACAAATATGCTATTTTTTCTACCTGTATTGGAAAAACACACCAAAGAAGTACAGAAATGTAATGCAGAATAATATAATACAGAATCATAAAACATCTACCATGAGAATATCAAGCATCTTGTTTTCACTTATGAATTGTTCAAGTTATAAATATGACATTTTGGTCACTGAATCAAGTAAGATATTCAAAAAATTTTAAAGATTTGGCATAAATCAACTCTTATCTTACTTGTAAGATAAGAGATAATAGAAACACTTAAGTTTATTACTGGGTGGGATGGAAGAGACTAGTAGTTTTTAAGGATCCTCAGCTGTGCTCCTAGTTAGACTGCATCCTCAGAGCTTCCTATTGGAGATCATCATTTGTTTCTGGAAATAGGATTGAACTTGAAAGGTATAGCTAAATCTCTAATTCGATAGGATTCAGGTAAGACTTCTGCCTCAGCTTCACAGGAAAGGAAACCTCTCTAAAACTTATGGATCCACAGTGTCTGAAACACAAGTATTTTGTATAAAATGGCCTTTGGGCACTTTGATGAAGCCATTGGAAATATTTAAATTCTCTGTTTTTTTTCTTTGTGTTTTCATTTTCCTTACTTTGACCAGAATTATGATGTGACTGCAATAATTAGGTCCAAAAGAGAAGAGAAGATGGTGATATGGGGTTTTTGTTTTATCTTGTGCATCATTTGTGATCATTTTGCATTATAAGAAGGTGTATCTGACAGGCTTAAGTAGTTGCTATTCTCTTGGCATTTTAGTATATAGTTTTTAAGTAGAAGGTGTCATAGATTGCTTTAATAATTATTTTTGTTCCATAAAAGGAAAATAATCAGTTAAAAGTGGTACTGGGATTCTTTTTTATTTTTCTGATCCTGGGTCTTGAACTTGGGGCCTGGGTGCTATCCCTGAGTCTCTTTGTGCTCAAGGCTAGTGCTGTACCACTTGAGGCACAGAGCCACTTCGAGCTTTTTCTTTTTTCTTTTTTTAAATATAGATTTTTATTGTAAAGATACTGTACAGAGGGGTTACAGTTACATGAGCAAGGTAATGAGTTCATTTCCTATCAAGCATTGTTACCCCTCCTTTGTTTTTCCTCTACTGTCCCTTCCCTTCCCACCTCCCAACTCCTCTCACCCCCATCCCCACTGGCAAAGTTGTAAAGTTTGTGTTCAACAAAGTTTCTTGTACATCTCATTATTACAGTGGGTCATCCTGTATCCTTATTTCAGCATTTTGTTATTTCCCTTCCCCTCTCCCAATTAGAAAAATGTATATAGAAAATGCAGGACACCAGAATCAAATACAGTGACAACAGGGGTTATACCATGGGGGAAGAACATACAAAGAAACAAAAAAAATCACATAGTACATTATAAGTACATTAAAAAGAACAAAAAGAAAGATAAAAAAATCTCTTGGGTCCCTATCTTGGGGTTCATTTCACTTAGCATCAGGTTATATGGTCATATGTACATAGCTTTTGACCTCTTCTGCTTGTTCTGAGTAGTTAGTTTATTGGAGATAAGAGACTCACAGACTTTTCTACCCAGGCTGGCTTCCAACTGTGATCTTTAGAGCTCACCCCCCTGAACAGCTAGAATTACAGGCTTGAGCCTAGGCTGGCACTGAGATTCTTTAAATGCAAGTCAATTGCAGCTCATTTCTTTTTCTTATGGTCTGCTAATGTGTTCTACCATTGGCATCTCATGAATCTATATAACTACAGGAAATGGGCAAGTATATGAATTTAGGGATGTAGGATGCTCTCCAAACAGGAAATACAAAACAGTGGCTCCAGGCAGTGGACAACATAATTTCTCAAGCTGCCAGAAGTAGTATCAAGTTCCCCCTCGTGTTTTAGTACCCCCCTCATTTTCTTTCCCTTTCCAAATATAAATAATGTGCAAACCTTGGCATATTCAGGTTTTCAATCCCACCAAGAAACATTGTACTTGAGTGATTACAGAGTAGACAACACTACTCCTAAATTCCAGAAGGAAAAAAAAAGTCCAAAATCAAACCACAGAGTTGATGAGAAGACCCTGGAGGACTCAAAGCTTGTAAATGAAACACATTGTTTCCTTTAGTCTGAGTTTCTCCTTTGATGAGAAAAACTCTAAGATACACAAAAAGAGTCCTTTATGGCTTGAGGCTCTTAGGTTGCTAATAGCTTTTGACAGTGTGTTACAGCTTGTTTAATCCAATTGAATTTGATTATTCATGTCAGTAACAAGATAAACTAGTTGACAGAAAGAATTTTTTCAGCCACTGGTTCATATTAATGTCTGAAAATTCAGCTGTCTAGAAAAGGAGATAGGGTAGCGGGAAGCCAGAGAGACATTATTGTAATCCCAAGCTGTTTCTGAAATTTGATTTTGACTATGAGAAAGCACCAGTTCTTGGGATCTAGAACAATCCTATCTGTCCCACTGGTTCAGGGAGATTCCTGTGAGAAGGAGTGCTGGTGGAGATGCTTCTCCCCTCTAAGTCAAAATATTCACACTTTCAGTGCAGTTCGAAAACTTGCAGTTCCTTTGCACTGCTACTAACCCATCATAAATGTTGGTATATCTACCTTGATGCCATGGCTCCAATCATTACTCTTATCAAAACATTGTGTATCTGCTTCTTTCTCTGATACCAACTTGCATTGTTCACTCTTACAGCGATCATGCCTCTTCTCCACAGTGGAATTCTTCAGTAGACATTTGTTCTAAGAGTAGGAAAGAGCATGAATGATTGGCTGGATAGAGAAATTATTTCAGAAATGCCAGAGGCAGTTATAATTCATAATTGGTAAAGAAATGGGCAGAACATATATTAACTTGTAGAGAGTGAGCTGAAAAGTTCCATCTTGTAAGTAGCCACCAGCACTGACATGTCAGTGCTGAGATGTGCTACAAGTGTTCAATGCACACTGGATTTCAGAGTCTTGCTATAAAAGAGGCAAAATAGCTCACTTTTATCTTGATTACATGTCAAGATGAAATTTTGATATTTTGAGTTATAGCCTATTAATGAAAAACTACATTTACATGCTTTTTATTTTTTGAATGTGACTGGTTAAAAATAATAATCCAAATTTTAATCTTACATGAAGCTCACTTTTATGACATATATTTCTCTGGAAATATATAAGTGGCATTCTTAGTGGCATTAATTAAGAAATGAGGCTTGGTTCCTGAATAAATGAGTCTAACTTCAGCCTAGCAGATGAAAGCCTCAGTGTAGGGAAAGGAAGGAAGTGGGTTTTTACTGTACATTTATCTCCTTGAAGTGCATTAAAACTGAACAGAAGAACAATGGTGTAAACATTAATCTCTCAACAACTTCTGACTCTCCACTATTTCAAAAGTATCTAGTCAGCCACACTTCCACTGAAACTTCTCATACAAGCCACTAGGAATTTGCTGATGCAAACTTCTCTCCAACTCCACAGCTGCATCAGCTTCATTCATGTGTATGTATGTGTATATATGTATATTATGTATATATGTATATGTTCATACATGCATATTCAAACCTATATGAAGTACCTTGTGCCAAGATCTCTTTCTGCAAAAAGTATGCAGTACTATTAGGGATATATGATTGCTATAACATATTGGATTTAAATTGACTGTTAGTTCTTATTTCTCAGGTAAACTGAGAAGACCATGTATAATTTAGATTTGTTCCAGAATTGCATGATGAGAGTTCCTATAGTGTCAAGAACTGAGATGAGAAAGAGTCCCCTTATAACTTGAGCTCTAGTCCTTAAAGTGCAACCTAAAGCACATTCAGGCAAAAATTAGATTCCTTTAAACAGATACTTATTAGGGATGCTCCTAACAATGTATGTCCACCCAGGAAACCTCAGTCCTCATGACTTGCGCACTGCATGTTGGTCCTCCTAACTTCAGCATGCTTATATTTGTAAAGAAGATAGCCATGTTTTTCATATGTGTGAACATATATGTATTTTTAGTGCTTTCCTGTAAGACAAACTTTATTTCCATGTATTCCAGAACACAAAATTTTAGAAGTTGGATCTTATACACTTATTTACAACAGATTTTTAATATATTTCCCCAAAACATCTTAGAGTTCTTATTCCCACCATAGGGAATTCTGTCCAAACTGCAATATATTGTGTTAGTTATTTAGAGATTTAACTTTCTTCAGTGGTAGGAAGTCTATGAATGAAATAAAAAATACCTTAATATTTTCCAAACTTTTCCTTTGATTCTACTTACCACCACTTGTCAGTGAAATGTTCCAGCAATGAGGAATTGGCAGTGAAAAGAAGGAAGGAGAATGGAAGAACCAGGCCTATTGCCATTAGAGTTTCCTATCCACATCTAGTTTCCATAATGATCTTATATTTGGGCAATTGGTTCAGAGTACAGATGCTAAATGTATCCATCTATGTGAAATACTTTAAACACTAATTTAACTACAAACATCTTAAAGGTCACGGAAAATGTCCATCAATCTTAGGTTTCAGAAATATCTAGATGCACTTGATACATTAATTTGATGACTGACTGGAGTTTTCTATCTTCTCCCAGATAATTGGAAATACTTTGATACAATCTTTGAAGTGTTTGCAGAGTTTCTCAACCATACAAGTATATTACAAGTTATAAGTGACTTATGAAGTGGAATTGCAGCAAGCACTGATGTTAACTTCCTATCCTTCAGAATATAGGTGTCATCTTTAAGCAGTCATGACCAAGGTAGAGATCTGTGTCAATGCTAGTCTAGATGTGCCTCGTCCTTATGTCTCAAATTTGTGTTTTTAAGCCATGATATTTCCTACACTTCATACTGCTCTTTGGTGGATTAGACCCTTCTTGGGCATAGGAGGATACAGTAATTTCAGAAAGTAGACAATTTCTGTATACTTAAATTCAGAGTTACAAAGGCAACTTCATTATCTATATTGCTATTGCTCCAGTTATTTCTGTTTCTGTTTTGGGATTCATTAAGTCTCTATTGCAATTAGAGTTATCATGATACTTACATGTGACTCCTGTCAAATCCCCTAGCCTTCTCTCCTGGACCATGAGTGGAAGGGTGGGATTCTGCTGTGGCTTTCAGAACAAATAACACCATTTGCTCATATTGGCCTTTGGGTTGACTCCCAGATGAAATTCTGTCTTCCACTACAGATATGTCCATGTTATAGAGCTCAGACTAGTCTACTATGACTGGTATGAGCTGGTTTTAACCCCAGTGGATATCTTGGAGGGAAACTGACTCACTGTTCAATGAGGAAAACAGTCTGCACATTCCCATTAACTCAGTAAACTTTCTTCAAGGTTTTTTTAATGTTTTTTATTGTAAAAATAGTATGCAGAGGGTTTACAGTTACATGAGTAAGGTAATGAGTACATTTCCTATCGAGCATTGTTACCTCCTCCTTTGTTTTTCCCTTACCATCCCTTCCCTCCCCACTTCCTCAACCCCCTTCCCCCCACCAAGTTGCAAACTTTGTTTTCTACATAGTGTCTTGTACATCTCATTGTTACAATGGGTCAACCTGTATCCTTGTTTCAGCATTCTCTTCAAGGTTTTTTATGCATCATTAAAATAGATTATGGTGATGAGATGCTAAGATGCCAGAAAGCTTTCTTTGTCCACTGAATTCATAAGGCGTTGAAATTAGGACTAATGAGATTCAAGTTACATCTGAGGTTATAATTCCTGATTCTATGGTTTTAAATCTAGTAGAAAATCAAATACTTTGTCTGCTGTTATGAGATATTAGAACAGAGGAAATAATTTTGTTATGATAGAGAAAGTTCAGAGCACTCTAAGGTCAAGAAGAAGTGAAGAAGCCGGGTGCTGGTGGCTCACGCCTGTAATCCTAGCTACTCAGGAGGCTGAGATCTGAGGATCACAGTTCAAAGCCAGCCCGGGCAGGAAAGACTGTGAGACTCCTATCTCCAATAAATCACCAGAAAACCAGAAGTGGCGCTGTAGCTCAAGTGGTAGAGCGCTCACATTGAGCTGAAGAGCTGAGGGACAGCGCCCAGGCCCAGAGTTCAAGCCCCACGACCGACCAAAAGAAAAAGAAAAAGTGAAGAAAAATCCCTCTGGAAACAGTGCTATCTGAAAGTTAGGGAAAAGGTGATTCAGTTAGAGATAGCTAATAGAAGAGGGAGAGGAGACTTGAAGCATTCCTCAAGTCATTCATTTGTTTATATAAATCAGACCACAGTGAAATACATAACTGAGAAATTCAGAATGGCTTGTTTATATCTGGAATGTGCACTCCAAAAGTTAATTTGTTGGAAAATTAATCCGCAATTCCTATGTTGATGGTAGTAGGAAATGAGGTCTTCAGGAGGTAATTTATTAGATAAGATTATGAGAATGTGCCTCTTGCAATGGCTTTATAAAAAGAAGAGAGTCTCACCATGCACTACCCTCTGCCATATTACAATGCAATAAAACTCCCCTTGACACATACTGGTGCATTTGAACTTCCTAGCCTCCAGAACTGTGAGTTAAATAAATCTCTATTATTTGTAAAGTATCCAATCTATGGTATTCAGTAAGATGCTGAAATTCAAAGGGATAAAGCGTGATGTCTCTAAAACCATAGGAACAGACTGAACTTCATCCTCAGATGCCAGATTTAGCATGCATTGTTTCTACTATGTGGTAATGATTCTGGATGTTGAAACATGTTATGTCGTTTAATCCTCAAAAACTCCAGCGTATATACACATACAGGCACATGCACACACGCACACGTGCGTGTGCGCACACACACACACACACACACACAATGTCTTAGTACAAAAATACCAATAAAAGAGAGTTAAGCAAGTGGAGAAGCTATTGAGAAGTAGTTTAATCATGTCCAAGTGCATATTATTTGTCTTTTACTATCCATTGGATTAACTTGTGGATTTATAGACATATTCTAGTTATTACAAATGAAGGAAACCAGGCAGCCTATGTTTGTCTGAGTCTGGCTTGCATTGCTTAATGTTTTCCAAGTCTTTCTATTTCCTTATGAATGGGGCAATGCCAGTCTTTCTGATGGAAGCATAGATTCCATTGTGCATATATACCACATTCATCTACTGAGGAGCATCTGGGTTAGTTCTGTATCTTAGCTATGGTAAATAATGCTGCAGTGAATGTAGTTGTGCTGGTGGCTTTAGGGTGGTCTTGTTTGTAATCATTTGGGTAAATGCTCAGGAGTGAGATTTCTGGGTCATAAGGAACCTCTATATTTAGTCATTAAAAGGCACTTTAAGTATTCTTTGCACAGTTGAAAACAAAGGAGGCTATTCTTTGGAGAGGTTCACAATGGCTCAATAGCTATGTGCATATGACCAAGTATAATGATGCTTATCAAAATGAATTCCAACAAATG
The DNA here is from genome assembly GCF_000151885.1 of Dipodomys ordii. NCBI lineage: Eukaryota > Metazoa > Chordata > Mammalia > Rodentia > Heteromyidae > Dipodomys > Dipodomys ordii. The sequence continues at coordinate 7,144,944 of NW_012267269.1, forward strand.
GAAACAAGTGTGTTTTTTTTATTATACTGTTTGCAGTTATTTCTTTTTTCTTTCTTTCTTTAGTTTATTTCCTGTTGTCACTGTTTTTGATTTCTGTACCCTTTGCCTTGTATATAAGTTTATCTGATTTGGAGAAGGACAGGGGAATCATAGAAATAGTGGGACACAATAAATAAGTGGGCGAAAGACTTAAAGAGAAACTTCTCTGAAGAAGAAAGAAGGATGGCCAATAGACACATGAAGAAATGTTCAACATCCCTA
>NW_012267269.1:7146049-7148577 GCF_000151885.1 Dipodomys ordii
GGGGTGGGAGGGAGGGGGGAAGGAGAAGGATTGGGATGGGGGGAGGGGGGAGGCTGGGAAGGGATGGGAAGGGTAAACAAAGGAGGAGGCTGCAATGCCCATGCAATTGTAACCCCTCTGTACAGTATGTTCACAAATAAAATAAAATAAAATTAAAAAAAAAAAGAAATAGTGGGACAAAGGGTGAACCAATTCAACGGTGATACTCACTAGATACTATGTTGGAAATGAACTTTACAACTTGGTGGAAGGGATGTCAGGAAGGAAAAAAGTGGGAGAAAATGAGGGAGGGAGTAAAACTGTTTAAAAAGAAATGTACTCATTACCTGACTTATGCAACTGTAACCACTCTGTACATCACCTTTACAATAAAATTTAAAATTAAAAAAGTAGTTTATATCTATCATAAAGCAAACTGAAATTGGGAACCACATACGGATGTTTCTAGCTGAACAGAAGTACCATTTCTGCAGACTACTGTGTAAAGCAAACAGTTGTAACCCTTGAAGTGACCATCTCAGTGTAAGGTCTGCACAGGGACACTTACCTCCCTCTTGGCTAAGTTTCTGCCCAGTATCTGTTACCTAGGTACTGGAAGACCCGTAAGCAGTTACCTTCCCCTCCTGCTAGGTCACATCCTGGGCCACCTCTGGTCACATCTGACCTTAGGAGGGTCCCAGACCCTGAGGCCCTGCCCAGATCCAGTGTGGCCACACCTTTCCCCTACCTGGCTACACCTCTTCCTGTGTCTGGCCTAGATAAGTCCTGACTCAGGGGTGGGTAGCCCCTTTCCTTTTCAGCCATGCCTCTCCACCATGCACAGCGAGGAGCAGCAGTTTCATAAATAAACTTCTTCTCCTGCCTAAATATTGCATGGTGTTCTCTTCATTAACTACCTAATGAACTCTACCTATTTAATATACCTTACATTCAGTATCTTCAGCATCATAAAGCCAAGCCCTGGTGTTGGTGCCAAATTCCTTAAGGTATCAGCACATCACACCAATGTATTTCATGATAAACCCCATTTGTGTTTTATTAAATATTACCTTAAATCCCCAGCTGCATAACTGTGAATAATATATTTCTATAGTAAATCCTTCACCAGGCAGTGATCTAGACTGAAACTAAAATTGCCTCAAGCACCTTCAGTTTTAGTACTTTGTTCCAATGACTTTAATCTATGGCTTACTTCATAAGCAAATAAATGCCAATATATCTACTAAAGCCTAAGCACTATTTGGCTGACAATACTATTCTATGAGAGGGAAAAAAGTGAAAAGAGGTTCATTTATAACATGACAACTATGTTTAGAAATTTATTAATTTCACTTGTAAGGCTCAAAGCAGACAGCCAAGATAATCATTTCTTTAATTACTTGTTCTTTATCCTTTTTCCAATGACAAGCTGTCTTTGGATAGCTCTTAGCACTAAGCTGAGGATGCTGGCTCGGACAAGCTCTATCACTCACAAAGCTCCCTTCCACATAACCCTCCACATAACCCTCTTGCTGTTCCAGCAAGTAAACACTCAACTGTGTTCTTTCATATATATTCAGCTCATGGATTTAGGCCCCTAAGTTACTAGCTCTTCATTTCTGTCTTCCTGTCTTAAATAGCTCAAAACAGAATAAACATCAAGAATAAATAGTATGAACAGTGAGTGGATTTTTTTCCTACATATCTCTAGTGCATATTATGTGCATATTTATGTGCATATTATGATATCACTCAACTGGAGGTACATCACTAAAGACAGAATGCTAACAATCTATGATTTAGAACAACTAGCATTTATTCTTATACAATGGATCTGTAAGTGGGGTGGTTTGATTAATCTGGACTTTTCAGGATATGAGGTGGCTTGACCTTCACTCCTGGCTACAAGTTTTCCTCAGTCTGTTCTAAATGGTTTTTGTTCCGGAGTTGGGCTAACAGGGAAACAGCTTTCCAGGGCATATTCTTTTCATACTGAAGAGCTTGGTTATAGGAAGGCAAGAAGAACCATTCAGGTACATTTCACTGGCATCTATTTCATCAAACCATGTAACATATCTAAGCTTAAGTTTAAGGAAGTTCAAGAGTAGGCAAAAGTATAGTTCACTAACATGAGAGCAGAGTGACAAAGGGAATGATGCAAGCCTGGCATGGGGTGATATAGAAAATGCCCATCTACCACAATGGTCTCTATCCACACCTTATATGAGCTTCCTGGTGAGCCAGTTCCCGGCAGTAGAAAAAGAAAAAGTAGAAGAAAAAAGAAAAGGAAAAGTAGAACGTAGAAAAAGAAAAAAAAACAACACTTGGAATAATTATGAGTTCCCAGAAATAAATAAAATTAAGGTATTCTGGATTTACATAACATTAGATTGTTTTATTCACTAGCATCTTTAATTCTTGCATTTTTTTTTTTGGGTCCGGTCGTGGGACCTGAACTCTGGGCCTGGGCGCTGTCCCTCAGCTCTTCAGCTCAAGGCTAGCACTCTACCACTTGAGCCACAGTGCCACTTCCGGCTTTTTTCTTTTTG
>NW_012267269.1:7148691-7167519 GCF_000151885.1 Dipodomys ordii
AGCACTTTACTACTTGAGCCACTGGGCCACTTCTAGCTTTTTCTGTTTATGTGGTACTGAGGAATCGAACCCAGGGCTTTGAGCATGCAAGGCAAGCGCTCTACCACTGAGCCACTTTCCCAGCCCCAATTCTTGCATTTTTTGCATGCATATCTTCCACAATTGCTCTTCCCATTTTCCTCCTATTTAGATATTTCATTGCTGAAAGTAGCTACAGAAAAACTGTGCTAGATCAGGACTCTGAATGATTACCTGGCACATTTCTTAAGTAACCTTGAGCCATTCCTTCAGTATTTCTTAGCCTAAGATATCCTGTCTGAATTATGGCAATATCAGCTATGGAGATTAGATAGAAAATATCAGACTTAACAATAGTTTTGGCATATATTAAGGTATAAAAATTCAAACTATTTTTCTTCAGTCTGTCCTTTCACCCAGCTTTCACTACAGAAATATTTTTGTTTGTTCATTTAGAGTAGACAGTGAACACCAGTGACAATTTGGGCCATGCCATTGGGGGTTATCAGAAACACATCATCTGGAGGACTTTCTCACAGGTCAGCAAATCCTTGGCTTTGCTCAGTTCAGTCCTATTCAATATGTTGTGGTATATCATGAGGTAAGTATAAGCTTGGACCTCCAAGCAAAACAGTGTTTAATTATATAGTCAGTTTTCAACTAAGCTATGACAAAATCTGGCCTTCTATGGCATCCTTCTGGCTAAAGGGCTTTAGATTCTGTAAATATTCCTTTATGACAAAAGATGAAGTACCCAAACTTCACCTCAGACTTCATGTTGATCCCTGTGGTGGTTCACATCTGTAATTCCTACTACATGGGAAGGTGGTATAGGTAAGAGGATTGTAGTTCCAGGCCAGATCGGGCAAAAAGTGAAAACATATCTAAAAAATAACCTTTAAAAAGAAAAAAAAGAAGGCAAAAGGAAGTGTGGCTCAAGCAGTAGAATGCTTGCCTACTTACACTTACAAGTGCCAGAGTTCAATCCCAACTATTGCTGGGGGGGGAGGGGGCAGGAAAGAAGCAGAAGGAAGGAAGAGAGGGAAGAAGAAGATGGGATGGAGGGAGGGAGGGAGGGAGGGTGGGAAGGAATAAAAAGACAGAGGTCTTTTTCACCATTGTATACTCTGCATATTTAGCATGGGCACAGTATAACTATAGCTAGACAAGAAGTTTAAACAAACTGAAGGACTTCCTAATTAAATACAAAATAAACCCATTGCTTTAACTTCTCAACTCAAATGAACTTTCATTACTCTCATGTGTGTCATCTTTAAACTGTTATTTCAAATAATTGTCAGTCTAGGGCTTTAAAATTTGAATTATACTAAATTACTCTAAGATATTTATTGTAAATCAGCTGAATTTCCTACTTCGTATACACGCAGAATTTAGGGGTTAAAAGAGAGATCATTATAATCTTTCTAGAGATACACTTGAATTTATAAAATGAATAATAATGATAAAATGAAACTCTAATTATTCCACAGCTGGATCTTTACACAATTGGATTTTAACTTTTTAATTCTCAATTAGAAAACAAATAATATAAATGTATGTAGACTTGTTTATTTTTATTGTACTTGCTTTGGAGCAAAAAGAAAATGTTTGGCAATCATCTAATATGATTGTTAGAAGTCATAGTTCAGAATTTGAACTCAAGTAGTAGCTCAAGGGTCACAGAAGAATTTGATAAACTATGAAGTTATGTAGATATGTTCAGACATAACATATACAGCATATATGCAGTTTATGTATATAGTATGTATACATGTGTATATGCTATATCTATGCATAGTATATACAGTATAAAATATATACAGTATATTTGAATCTGTTACTTGTTATAAATATGTGTGTAGTACATAATGCTATACAGTTAATATACAATGCACATATTATGTAAAAGTATGTTGAAATCATCTCTTTTTGTGACTGCCTACAACTAGTTTTAAAACTGGCCCAGCAAAATCCTTTTATTTATGTTTTTACCACAGCATCTTGGTATGGAGCAAATAATTAATAAAATACCTGTTTGGTGTACTAAAGTTAACCTTGAAGAGTAAAAGGCAAGGTTTTGTTGTCTGCAGAGAAGGAAATGAATGAGGCACATTTTTCTTGTAAGCATTTCTGGGTTGTAACCTTACCAAGCTAAGTGTGCTCATTTATAACCACAAATAGCACTTTTGTTTTTTACTGGTGAAAAGAATTAAATTAACATAATTTGTGCCAGGAATTGATGCAATAATGTATGTGTTGAATTGCTACATTAAGAAATCAATATTTCTAGTTCACACTAAACACATTATCCATCCCTTAATTCAAAAGCAGGAACAGTGTATATGCCTAAGATGAATTTCATGAAAAGAAAAGATAAATTAAGTCCTCAAACCCAGGGAAAACAATAAGATTTCAGCATTGTCTTTAGTTCTAAGTTTTTCACTCTCTTTGGGGCACAACTTTTCCTTTCAGGAATTTGTTGTTTGGAATTCTGACAATCTAATGCAAAAGGGAAAGCAAAGATTCTTCAGTCTCCATCTGCTCTTAGTTTCTTCTGAATGTGAATCCCTTATTTCTATTTCTATTTCTCTCTTATTGCTAATTATCATCTCAAAAACCTAAATAACAGATGTTTATTATGCTAGTTTCTGACAACGTGTTTTTTAATCTTCCTTATGTGGCATAGCAAACTCAAGAATTTATTTAAAAGACAAAAAAATAAGGAAAAATAGAAAAAATAATTTTTTGGTGCCAGTCCTAGGGCTTGAACTCAGAACCTGGGTACTGTCCCTAAGGTTTTTTTTTTTTTCCTCAAAGCTAGTGCTTTACCACTTGATCCACAGTTCTAAGTATGCAAAATTTTATAAATTCAGAAAGATGCAAATGACAAATATCCAACTGAAGGAAAAATCATTTTCACTAAATGTGCAAACAGATAAGGATTATTATAGATAATAATATATAGATGATAATAACATATAATCATCTTTATTATCTATATTTTAAGTTCATGGGAATATATATTCATACCAGTGGTTTAGTAGTCAAATGATATGAACAATAGCTTCATGAATGAAGAAATATAAATTTTATATAACCTAAACAAAAGAAACAAAAATTCAAACTATTAGGTTTTTTATCTATTAAATGATAAGCTAAAAGCTAGTAAAGAAGTGTAAAGCAGGGCGCTGATGGCTCACACCTATAATTCTACCTACTTAGGAGGCTGAGATCTGAGGATCATGGTTTAAAGCCAGCCTGGGCAGAAAAGTCCATGAGACTCCAATAAACTCCAATAAATCTCAAATAAACCACCAGAAAACCGGAAGTGGAGCTATGGCTCCACTAGCCTTGAGCTGAAGAGCTGAGGGACAGCACCCATGTCCAGAGTTCAGGCCCCACAACCATCCAAAATAAAAAAAAAGTGTAAAATATTCACATAATACTTGTGATAGTGTAACAGAGCAACCAATTGGGAAAGTTGGGGGGGGCAGGGGGGAGGAAGGGAAGGAATGGGAAGGGGAAACAAAGGAGGAGGCTACAATGCTTGATAAGAAATGTACTCATTATCTTGCCCATGTAACTGTAACCCCTCTGTACAGTATTTTCACAATAAAAAATTTAAAAAAAATTTTTAATGTCATTTTATATTAAAATGCTCAAATTTTATCTTTAGTGAGTGAATTCAAAATCTTCATTGTGAAATTATTCACAAATATGAAAAATATAATAAAATTATGATATAAAAATTGAAACAAAGAGATCATTGCCAAACTGGTACAACAAAAACTGTGTAGCACTATTTACCATGGTGAGAACAAGGGACTTCATGGAGCTATTAACTTCATATCATGAAATGTAAATAGTACATGCAAAGGTAGGTATTTATGCAGATAAATAAAAAAATCATTTTAAACTATATATGTTCTAAAATTGCACCCAATAAAAATGCAAGCAATTTGTACAAAGATTAAAAAGAGTGGCACTGTGGCTCAAGTGGTAGAGTGCTTGCCTTGAGCTGAAGAGCTGAGGGACAGCGCCCAAACCCAGAGTTCAAGCCCCACGGCCGAAAAAAAAAAAAAAAAAAAGATTAAAAGGGACTACATTTTTAATTTCAACATTTCAAACCTGATCACAGTAGCAGCTAATATTTACTAAGTAATTATTACGTGCCAGTCACTTTTATAAGAGCTGTGTAGGTTTGATGTAATGCTCAAACAAAGTTATTGAATAGGCACTATTAATAACTCCATTTGTAAGTGAGACAATTGAAGGAAAAAGACTGGTAATAAGTTTTTTTTTCCAAGAACACTAAGTTATAAAGTAACATGGGCAGAAATCAGACCCAGGCAATCAGGCCTCATGATGACAGAATTATGGATTATTTTCCTTTTCAAACTTCACTGTATTAGGTTTGCTATAATGCTTAAATTATTATTATTATTATTTGTCGGTCTTGGGGCCTGAACTCTGGGTCTGGGCTCTTCAGCTCAAGGCAAGCACTCTACCACTTGAGCCACAGCCCACTTCTGGCTTTTTCTGCTTATGTGGTGCTAAGGAATTGAGCCCAGAGCCTCATGCATGCAAGACAAGCACTCTACCACTGAGCCACCTTCCCAGACTGCTTAAATTATTTAAAAAAAAAAACACAACTCTGCAGCCATTTTCACTTAGAAAAAGGCTAATGTGTGAAAACTATATCTCTAGAAAAATAAGAATTAGCATACCAATCCCAAGTATTATTCCTAATGAACCAGTTACTCCATCAAAAGAGAAATCAAACCCCAGTACTGCCAATAAAGAAAAAATTAAAAGACAAATATTTTTAAAAAATAAAGCAAGAGATTTTTTTTAATCTACCTACAAGGAGAATGACAGAAAGGGTGATGTTGATCAAGATGCATTGTACTTGTAAATCCTCATGTTGAATTGAAACCCAGCAGGTACTTACAAGAAATAAGTAAGTCTATACCAATCCCCCCCCTAAAAAAATCTAGCTACAAAACACAAATAAAATTAGATAAAAGTAAGAAGAGGAACTAAAGGAAACAAAAAATTAAATATAAAGTAAAAATAATAAGAAAAATATAGTAAAAGGGAAAAAAAAGTTTTGCACAATTAATTGGAAGAGCCAGTATCACTAATATTTGACTCCACTAGACCTGGGGGGAGAGGGAAAAGTGGTATAAAAGAGTAGGTGCATCATAGGTGGCCTTTTATGTAGCTCTTCTCTGTTCCCACCTTCCTGGATGGAGCTGCATGACAGCTGAGGGCCAGACGTGTCAAACGTCATTTGTCAGCATCAAGCCTGCATTCATTTTGGGAGCTTCCCTTCTTTGCATACCAGGAGGCACTTCTGGCTCCAACAAGCTTTGTGGCCTGTGGGCCAGGCAGGTTCCCATTTGATGTGCCTCTCCCCAGTCAGCGTACCCAGTGAGTGGCAAATGTCCAGAACAGAGGACAGAAAGTGAAGAAAGCAAACAGAGTTCTTTACTAGGGGTAAAGGAAGAACCAAGGGAACCTGTTACTCTATCTGCTGGTCTCAATGTTTTAAGATTCACACACACACACACACACACACACACACACACACACACACACACACACACACTCACACACACATTGCTACCAACTGCAGTAAACCATGCTGAAGGAAGGAAAAGGCTGTGGAAACTAAACGATTGAAGGATCTAAGCCCAGGGCTCTTCATCCCATCCCACACCAAACCACACGTTGTAGCCAAGAAGTTCTAGAAGCCAAGCAATCAGGCAACCACAAGTTTGGATCCCTCCAACCCCGAAGTAATCCACAGGTTACAGGTCTCACAGCAGGCAAGGCCATTAACCACACTTAAAGTCCAAGCTCTCTGATGTTTTAATTTCTCATTGGGTCCATGTCTGACCTTCTTCTCCATGACTGCCTCTTGAAGCCATCTTTCATCCAGACACAATGGAAGTATATCCTATTTTTATTGAATTGTGATTGTTCCCTTTTTTCAGGTTCCCAGAGTAGGTTAGTCTCAAACACTAGGACCCTCTCAAGATGGTGCCTAGCTTTAGATCTCTGAGTTATGGGTTATTTATTTTCCAATGCTAGCAAGCCATGCGGAGAGAGTCACTGTCACGCTAAATCCCCGCTCTGAATTTAAAGGTTGTAGGAACCGCTAACACTGCCAATCTGTTGTCTCCAGAGCTGCCTGGATTATCTTTTGGTGTTAGTTTGGGCTCTTCCCACCAGACTCAGGGAGCTAGTGTTGAAGCTGAGTCTTACTCCTACTTTTCTGTGTTGCTTTCCTGTTTCTCCATGTTTTGTAAATGTTTTGTTGGCTCTTTCTTGAGTCTCAGTGCTCTCCCTCTTTTTTTTCTTTCTTTCTTTTTTTGTTTTCTATCAGTCGTGGGGCTTGAACGCTGGGCTTGGACATTGTCCCTGATTTCTTTAGCTCAAGGCCAGCACTTTACTACTTGAGCCACTGGGCCACTTCTAGTTTTCTAATGGTTAACTGGAGATAAGAGTCTTGCAGACTTTCCTGCCTGGGCTGGTTTTGAACCGCGACACTCAGAACTCAGCCTCCTGAGTAGCTAGGTTTACAGGCCTGAGCTACTGGCACCCAGCTCCCTCTTTTTATCTCCTAGGAATACAATCTTTTCCTTGTTATCTTTCCTCTCATTCGATCATTCAAATGAAGTCTCTGAGGTGTAATTTCAATGTGAGGTGGAAGATTGGAATATATTTATTTCCAGTCAGTCTTGTCCAACTATGAAATCCTTTTTTGAGAATTTTACCTAGGCACTCTCACAGAAAAATTTAGGGAAAAACTGTATTCTCGTTTTCTTTTTTCCAAAAAGTAGTTGTAGATATCTACACCAAGAAGACCTCCTCATGGGTCATAAGCTCTCTACTCTCAAGGATGCTCTTGTGCTATTGTATTTTGAAGCACAACTATGTGTTTTCAGGCAAGTTTCTTCCACTAGACTGTAAATTCTGAGGGAAAAAAATTGTCATTCACTTGAGAGTGCTGGAGGGTAATTTATTATACAGCCTTGGATAATTTTGAAAGGAAAAGAGGGATTTAATAAATACTTTAGAATAATAGATATAAACTTGGATGAGCCCAAGAAAATTAGGTCACGTGATCATCCTACCTATAGCCTTCAGCAGAAAGCTGTAACCACTGGTTTCAGACATACTTGGTCCCAATCTAGATTTGACATCAGTCACCTATTTGATCTTGAGCATATTGATTATCTTCTCTAAGCCATAGTTTTCTTACTTGTACAATGTGCATGTTAAGACTACCCATTTCAACCAGGCACTATGGCTCACACCTGTGATAGTAGCTACTCAGGAGCTGAGATTCTAGATCATGGTTCAAAACCACCCTGGCAGCAAAGTCCATGAGACTCTTATCTCCAATTAATTAGAAAAAGCCAGAAGTAGAGCCATTGCTCATGGTAGAATGCTAGCTTCCAGCAAAAGAGCTCAGGGACAGTGCCCAGGGCCTGAGTTCAAGCCCCAGGACTGGAACAAAAAAAAAATCATCTCAACCAATTCACTGGGTAGAACAATATATTCACCTTTCAAGGAGTAAGAAGTTATGAGGTTCCTTTTAGATCCCTTTTTGGTCTCCCAAACCTGTACTTTTTACAGATTTAGTTAATATTAAAAAGCCATCAAAATGACTTCTACCATTATTTTTGTCAGTCTTGGGGCTTGAATTCTGGGCCTGGGCGCTGTTCCTGTGCTCTTCAGTTCAAGGTAAGTGCTCTACCACTGCAGCCACAGCACTACTTCCAGTTTTCTAGTGGCTTACTGGAGATAAGAGTCTCACAGACTTTCCTGCCCGGGCAGGCTTTGAACCGTGATCTTCAGATCTCAGCCTCCTGAATAGCTAGGATTAAAGGTGTAAGTCACCAGCACCCAGCTTGACCTCTACCATTTTGAAGGGTTATTTCCATTACCTTGTCTTCTTTAACCTCCATGAAGCATTGGACAGAAGACTATTCTCTTTTCTGAAGTGTTCCCTTCCGTAAGCCTCCATGGTACTCTGGGGTGCCATTCCAATAGCTACCTAGGCTTTATTACAAACCTGTGCTCCTTTTTCCTTCAACGCTGGCCTTCAAGCTCAGTTCTTGGATTACTCTTCTATTCTTACTTTACTCTTCAATTCTTCATTGAAGCTATCTCTTTTTAGGACTAGATCAGTCCCATTTCCTCTAGTTTGTAATTTTGTACAGAAGGAATAATGATTAAGGTTTCTCCTCCCATCCCCATAACACTATAGGCTCAGGAGAGCACATTTGTTTTTGTGCAACTCTTCCTGAGATGATTTTTGGCTTAGTGCAAACATGCAGAGACACATAGACACACACACACACACACACACACACAGACACACACACACACACACAGGCACACACACTAGAGCTTGGTTTAATGAATGAATGAATTAAATACTGGTGGAAGAGAGACACTGAGGCATCTCGATTGATCAGGTCTGCATAGGTATCTCATGGAGAATAGATACAGTGTTTGTGGACTAATGCACCCATGCTGTTGTCATGGAGTGGGTCTGAAACTACAAGAATGATTTAATTTCCTCTTCTTTCTGTCACATTCCCTCTATATGCTTATGAATTGCCTTCCACCATGAAGTACACAACAACAAAGCTCTTGCTAGATGCCAGTACCTTGACCTTGAACTTCCCAGCCTGCATAACTGTGAAAAATAAACTTCCTTTTTTAAAAATAAAAAGGCATCAATAAACCATAAAATTTTCTTTCATTTCAGTGAATATTTGTGGACCTAACTCAGGTATTCTATAGAACAGAAATTTACCAGAAAATGCAAGGAACATAAGGTATTACGATGTCAGTCGAGCCCACAAACTACTATGGAAATCTATTGGCAAATTATATCTTGTCATGTTCAGCAAGTGAGCCAAGAGACCATAACAGGAATCTGAGCAGCTTTGACATTTCTGGTTTTGAACAATATACATCATAAAAGTAACATGAAGTGTGCATTCAAGTTCATTTAGCTTGTTTGATATAATAACCCAGTAATTATTTTGTTGAAATATCCTCTGAGACCATTTAGACTTTCTAAGCACTGAATTTTGTCATTTAAGAACCTTGTTTCAAATTTTAAACAACAAATGGAGAACACGGCATATGAGAGACCGAAAAAGGTGAAAATCAGAACTGCTCTGTAATTCTATAGTCATTCTATAATGGTTCTTTTTCAGACATGCTTCACTTCCATGGGAAGCCTCTCTCCTGCACATCTCTCTGCCCTCTATTCATTCTGGGCCAGACTATTGGCTGGGTATATGTGCTCAAGCCTGAGGTATCTGCCTCATGTTGCCTCTCGTATCATGGTTTCTATGCCCCACTTTACATTGCAGTGTAATGGGCAATGAAGGCAAAGAACCAGAGGTAATTTGTAATGCATGTACTGAGTTTGGCCCAGGTGCTGGGGTGGGAAGAGATGCTTTCTGTGTGTCCACACTCCATATTCTAGAAAGCCTGGAAATCTGGATATAAGAGGTCTCAAATTTTAAATGTTGACACTTCATTTTTAAAAAGAAAAAAATATTCCCAAATTCAGTCCATTGACCCCCTAATCACAATGCTGGTTCACTTTGGTTCACCTGTAGAGGTATTGTTCTCATTCAGCTCCCTAAACATAGCCTATGTTCTAATCAGATTCATTTGGTAGTAACTGTATAAATGCACCCCAAAGGTTTCCTCTACAGTGCCTCTAGACATGTGTTCTCTAGTCACATGTTCAAAAGTGCCTGCTTGCTCTTTTGTGTCTGTGGATACACTGAAAGCATCTCTCCCACTCCAACACCTGGGCCAAACTCACTACACAATCCTTTGTACCTCTCTGTCCCCAAAACCTTATAACCTCATATTCTGCCTATATTTTGTTCTTTCTTATTTTCCTCACTCCTCCTAAAAGCTTCCCAAAGACAGGAGCAGTAATTTATTGATCTATGTATTCTCATCTCTAGATTCAGTACATCATATAACAACTCCTTCATCAATACGATCATCATCATCATTATCATCTATAGGACTTACCATGATTACAAGTGCTTTACAAATATATACTTATACCCTCACAACAATCTAATATAATCATCTTCATTTTGTAGATGAAGAAACAAGCACAGAGTGTGACAAGAATCAACACCAACTAGGCTAAAGTCAGAGATCATAGTTCCAGATCATGCTTCTCTACCATATTCCCTTCCACATGGCACAGTATAATTCTTTGGAAATAAAATTAAATCTAAAGGTCATTGCCCAGTCCCTACTGTTCCCCCTGACCATCCTTTAGTATTCCTTGTCTCTGTCTTAGGTATCTTTTAGTTGCTAATGAAGTAGAGAGAGCCCAGAGATAGATTTACCAAGGACTATAATCTCTAAACCCTCTGAGCCTTCCTAAAGTCATCTGCCTCGATTCAGCTTTGGCTGACCCAGTGATAACCCCACTAGGTAGTTTCTTTGGGTGCAAACAGCGATTTAAGCAAATATGCCCTTTCATGTTTTTTTTTTCTTGTGCTCTTTGTTATTGTAGTGAAATCCAAGTTGGACTTGATGTGAGAATTCAAACAACAAAGACGGGGGGGGGGGACTTTTTGTTAGATACAGAAATGTGAGGAAATGCTTTTTAATTCCCATTCAAGCAGTTACTACTTATCTGCATGGCTAAGGAATGGTGGATCTGAAAAGAAACTAAATGCTAGACTGCTCTCTGCTCCTTCTCCCAGATGGAAGTTTCACAGGCATGTTTGAAGTTTCGGGTCAAGGGCTGTCACTCAGAAACCAGTGTGTCTGCTTTTCCTTTGCACTCCAAGTAAGCTGACTACTGAGACTGTTCCTGTTCTTATCTGATTACCAATATCCAACTAAAGTAGCTAAATGTTTAGAAGAGGTGAAGACCTGATAATACATAAGAGGAGCTGAGATACACTGCTGACACTTAAATAACATAGCCAAGGACATGAGGGAAATCATTTAGTGCTATTAATCAGTAATCTAGAACTATTGTGTTTGTGTACTTGTCTTTCTCTGGGCTGACTTTGGTGAATTAATTGAGCTCTGAAAAATCTGATAAAAGAACTTTCTAAATGTACACAGTAAAATACAAATGTTTTCCATCAATTACAGCTCACCTTTTGTAGGGCTTAGATTTGACATTTGAGAAATGCTTCAAAATGAACTATATACACCTGGTTAAAATTCAACTTTCCTTTAATTTACATTTGAGACATAGAAAGCTTACTCCTTGATTTAACATTGATTTTTTATAGCTTTAGTTTTTAAATAAGATGTCATCCCCTATTCATGTTTTAGTTTATTTAAAAAACAAAAACAAAAACTGGCCCTATGTCCCTGACTGATGAGAATTGCTGCCATCTGCCGGCTATTCGCATATAACTCGTATGAAGACTGAGGTCCTTCAGGAAAGAACTATGAAAACGACACACACTGTTTTACAACCAGGTGGGCTAAATCACAAAAAGAGATCATTAACATCTATTAATTATGTACTCTTCACCCTTTTCTCTTTCTTCTCTTTCACACAAGAAACCAATATTACTCAAACTAGACAACACTAGATTTGGGGGGTGGGGTGGAAACACAACCTTTTGCTGCCCCCTACTGTTTATATTCTTAAGCATTTCTCTATTTTTATCACTAATACTTTTATTTTTGATTGACACATAGATGTACATATTTATAGGGTAGTATATGGTGTTTAATGTATGAATAGAGTGTATAATAAACATATCAGAGTAATACCATATCCATCACTTCAAGCATCTATTTTTGTCTCCGTTGGGAAATTATTCAATTAATTAAATTAGTAATTCTATTAATAATTGTCCATCAGCGTTTTCCCTTCTGTGCTGTAAAACATTGAAAAGTTGTTCTTCTTAACTGACTCACTCTTTACTTCTTTCTATTAGCATCTACTATTTGTAAAATTGAATTTCATTGTGATACTGTATTTTCATACATGCATACAATGTACTTTAATCCAATTTACCCCATTTCTCCTTCTTTCTTTCTTTTTCTTTTTTTTTTTTCCAGTTGTGGATCCTGAACTCTGGGCCTGGGTGCTGTCCCTCAGCTCTTTCAGCTCAAGGCTAGCACTCTACCATTACAGCCACAGCACCACTTCCAGCTTTTTCTGCTTCATGGGATGCTGAGGAATCGAAACCCAGGGCCTCACGCATGCAAGTCAAGCACTGTACCATTGAGCCACCTTCCCAGCCCCCATTTCTCTTTCTTTACCCTTCCCTATTTCTGTACCTATTTTGTTAAAATAAAAAATTAATTAATGTGCTCATTTGTCATTTAGTTCATTTGGTTATTCATTCAAAGAATGAATTATATTATGAAACTATGAACAAAAATCTATTTGAGTCATAGCAATTTTTATGTTTAATCTTTTAAGGAAACTCCATACTCCTTTCCAGAGTAGTTGAACAAGTTTACATTCCCATCAACAGTGTAGTACTGTTCCCTTTGGGCCACATCCCCACCAGCATCTGCTATTGTTAGTTTTCTTGATAATGGACAGTCTGGGGTAGAATTTTGCATTTCTTTTAAGGGCAGAGATGTTGAACATTTCTTCTTGTGTCTATTGGCCATTCTTACTTCTTCTGAGAAGTCTTTCTTTAAATCTTTAGTCCATTTACTAATTGGGTTGTTGTTTCTTTGAAGATTTGTTTTTGAGGGCTGGGAAGGTGGCTCAGTGGTAGAGCGCTTGCCTTGCATGCCTGAGGCCCTGGGTTCAATTCCTCAGCACCACATAAGCAAAAAAAGAAAAAAGCGGGAAGTAGTGCTGTGGCTCAAGTGGTAGAGTACTAGCCTTGAGCTGAAGAGCTGAGGGGCAGCACCCAGGCCCAGAGTTCAGGCCTCACGATCGGACCCAAAAAAAAAAAAAGATTTGTTTTTGAGGGATTTAATTTTTTGAGATTTAAGTGTATTTAGAGATGAGGCCCTTGTCAGATGAATAGCTAGTAAAAATCTCCCATTCTCTGGGCTTTTTTTTTTTTTTTTTTGCTAGCTATACCCTTTGCCATTCAGAGACTCTTCAATTTGATGCAATCCCGTTTATCCAGTTTTTCTTTAATTTGTTGTGATTCTGGATCTGGATTTAGGAAGTTTCAAGCCATGCCAAACGAGCCCTAGTGTTTCCACTATCTCTTCCTGTAATATTTGTGCACCTGGGAATTTATCCAATTGACCCAAACTACCAGTACAACCATGTTCACTGCAGCATTGTTTACCATAGCCAAGATATGGAATCATTCCAAATGCCCCTCAGTGGACAAATGGATCAAGAAAATGTGGTATATATACACAGTCAAAATCTATGCTTCCATCAGAACGAATGATATTGCCCCATTCATAAGGAAATGGAGAAAAAATTATATTAAGTAAAGTAAGACAGACCCAAAGAAATAGGTTGCATGATTTCCCTCATCTGTAGTTAGAATGTGCCTATAAATGTATAAGTAAACACAATGGATAGAAAATGACAATAAGGGCTGGAAGGTGGCTCCGCGGTAGAGCGCTTGCCTTGCATGCCTGAGGCTCTGAGTTCGATTCCTCAGCACCACATAAGCAAAAAGAAAAAAGCCGGAAGTAGCACTATGGCTCAAGTGGTAGAGCACTAGCCTTGAGCTGAAGAGCTGAGGGACAGCGCCCAGGCCCAGAGTACAGGCCCCACAACCAGACCAAAAAAAAAAAAAATTGTAGAAAATGACAATGAATTACACCTAGACATGATAAATTAAATAGGACTCTTAGCATTCACACAGTGAGACCAAAGGAGAATATTCTTGAAATCATGAAGGCTCAATAGCTATGTACATGTGATCATATAAAATGATGGTTATTGAAATGAACTCCAAGAAATAGAAACAAGAGGTTCTTTAATTATTTATTTGTCAGTTGTGGGGCTTGAACTCTGGGCCTGGGTGCTGTCTCTCAGCTCTTCAGCTCAAGGCTAGCAGTCTATCACTTGATCCACAGCGCCACTTCCAGTTTTCTGAGTGGCTTATTGGAGTTACAAGTCTCACATACCCAGGCTGGCTTTGAACCATGATCCTCAGATCTCAGCCTCCTGAGTAGCTAGGATTACAGGTGTGAGCTACCAGCACCTGGCAAGAGGTTATTTTACTTTTTGTGGGTTTTTTTTCTGTTTTTTTTTCTCCTTTGTCACTGTTTTTTATTTGTGTACCTGTTATCTTGTATGTAAGTTTATCTTATTTGGGGAGGACAAGGGAAAGCACCTAAATGGTGAGACAGAGGGTGAACTAGTTCAACAGTGATACTCACTAGACACTACTTTGAAAATGAACTGTACAACTATACAACTTGTTGGGGAGGGGGTTAAGAGGGAAAAATGGAGAAAATGAGGGAAGAGGTGATACTGTTTTAAAAGACATGTTCTCGTTACCTGATTTTTGTAACTGCACCCTTTCTGTACAATAAAAATAAAAAACAAATAAAATTTAAAAATAAAAAAATCTATTTGAGATGGAGTACAAAATTTTAACCAATGGAACAAGGAAAGAAAAATATGCTTTAAAGTGTTCCTAGAGTCCATCAGTATAATGATACCAGTATCCTCTGCTCCATTTTACAGTTGAATTTGAATTTTCTCCAATGACTTTCAATACTCCATTACCACTTCCAAGCCACTTGAAGTAACTGGCAGTTCCTCAGAAATGACTGTAGAGTGGTGTGCCATGGTTTTAAACTTAGTACCTTTATTGTCTCCCTCAACCCCATTCAAGGACCTGTCCTTCAGAAACCCATCATGAAGTGTTCCTGTAGCTTGTTATGTGATTAAGACTCCCCCTTTCTGTTTTACCCCCCTATTCTGTTAATTTGTAAAAGTATATTTATTAATTTACATATATTGATCTATCTGTGTATTCCAAGAGGATATATCTCATTTGATTTGATCTTTTTAATTCTCTTCTGAATTTGCTAATATATAATTTGGCACATTAACAGGCAAGACAAAAAAAACATGACTACCTCAATAGATGCAGAAAAAAAAATCGTGACAAAATACAACCTTTCATGATAAAAACTCAACAAATTAGGTACAAAAGGGATGTTCCACAGTACAAAGGTTATATTTAACAAGCCCACAATTAACATCATACTTTTCAGTGTGTACATATGAATGATCATATGCATAGCCAACAGATATACAAACACAAAAGAATCACTAATTACCAGAGAAATGCAAGTTAAAAGCATAATGAGATATCATTTCATACCTATTGTAAAGACTATTATATAAAAAAGAAAAAAGAGCAAGTGCTCTCATTGCTGTTTCTAGATCAGGAGTTCCTGAGGGCTGATTGTGTATGGGCCAAATTTTGTTCTCCCTAGAACACTTATTTTAAGCATATTACATCCTGGGAAGAATGATATAGCAAGACTTTGGCTAGAGAAGACTTCTTAAAGGTTTTCAGCCTCCTGTTCTTCATATGATAATAGTGACAGTCACATCTACCCCGGTGATTTCTCAAACATCCTATTCTATCTAGAGTTGGTTTTTTTGTTTGTTTTTGTTTTTTGGTCCAATTATGGGGCCTGAACTCTGGGCCTGGGTGCTGTCCCTCAGCTCTTCAACTCAAGGCTAGCGCTCTACCACTTGAGCCACAGCGCCACTTCCAGCTTTTTTCTTTTTGCTTATGGGGTGCTGGGGAATCAAATCCAGGGCCTCATACGTGCAAGGCAACATTCTACCACTGAGCCACCTTCCCAGCCCCTATCTAGAGTTTTAAAAGCTTAGTTTAAGGGTGGATCCACAGGCCTCTTGGTAAGGTAAATTTTAAACCTGTTTTTGGAAATTTATACTTAATTTTTTATCAATCTGTTTTTATTTTGGCCATATTAGAGTTTAAACTAGGATCTTGCACATACCAGACAGGTGCTCTATTATTTGATCCATTTCTAGTCCCTTTTGCTTTCAATATTTTTCAAATAGCATCTCATATGCATGCCTGGGCCAATCTGCATCATAATCCTCCTATTTACACTGTCCATATAACTAAGATTACAACATGGCTCACCACATCCAGCTTTTATTGGGTAAGATGGGATCTCATGAACTTTTTGCCTGGGCTAACCTCTCCCAGTTTCTAATCTCTGCCTCCTAAGTAGGTAGAAACACAGGAATGAGCCACGAAGCCCTGTCTGGAAATGTACACTTTAACAGGAGTTATAAGTCTGATTATATATTAATAGGGGAAAGAGAAGGAAAGTCTGAAGGTTGTAAATAAAGTTTTTGAAGAAGCAAATACATTGAAAAGATGAGAGGAGGATGATTCAACTTCTCTTAGTCTCCTCATCTATAAAATGAGTACTATAGTATTATTTACATCAATAGTTATGAGGATTAAATGAATAATATATGGCTCTTATCTGACACCAATTGCTCAGGAAAGAAGACTTGGAATTCCATATAATTAAACAGCTTCTGCACAGCAAAAGAAACATTGCTGGAATCAAAGATTCTGCTTTACAGAATGGGAGAAAATCTTTGCCAGCTATTCCCAAGATGAAGAACTAATACCCTGAATATATGAAGAGCTCAAAATATTAACACAAAAAGATCAAACAATCTAATTAATCTAATCGATCCAATTAGGCAAGAGAATTGAACAGGCAGTTCTAAAAACAAAAAATACAAATGCAACAAATACATGAAGAATGCTCAACAACCTTAGCAATAAATGATACTGCTAATCAGCACAACACTGAGAATCTGCCTCACTACAGTCAGAATGTTATCATCACGAAAACAAACAGAAGCTAGGCACATACCTTCAAAGTATAAAGCCAGGCTGGACAGGAAGGTGAGACTTCTATCTCTAACCACCCCAAAAATCTGGGAGTAGAGTTGTGGCTCTAGTGATACAGCTAGAGTCCTGTTGTCAGAGCATTTTAGACTCTGCCAGAAAACCACTCAGACATCCACGTACAGAGTACAAAGAAAGGTTTATTGCTGGGAAAGGGGCCGACAAGCCCCCTTCTCACAAGGGAGAAGTGAGAAGAAGCACCTGTTATTGTCTAAGGTGACCTATATAACCTAGAAGGTTAGGAAGGGCTAGGAGGCAGAGACCCTGGTGTGGACATGTGGGCCAGGGGCTTCATCATGGGGAACTAGGATTTATGGGTGCTGTCCAAATAGTAGATAAGGGGCCCTGCAGCTGCCCAGACCTGAAGGTCACTCTAAGGGGCTCTTGTTGTTTTATATGGTGGTAGCTGCCCCAGAGAAGTGCCATCCCAAGGTAAAGGGGGTTGGAGGCTGATTATTTACTGCCTTTACTAAATGGGCCTCTGTTGCCTAGGAAGAGAACATGCTAAGCTGTGGAGAAGGGAAGGAGTGCACCAAGCTATGGGAAGGGAGCTCACTGGGCTAACACCTGTCTCGGGTGAAAAAAGCTAAAGGAGAGTGCCCAAGGCCTTGAGTTCAAGCCCCAGTGCTGGCACGTCCACACACAAAGAAGAAAAAAAGGAATGGAGATGTGACTCAACTAATAAGAGTGCTTACCTAGCAAGGGAAGAAACCCTGAGTTCAAACTCTAGTACCATTAAAAAAAAAAAGAAAAGAAAGCACGGTGAGAAAACTTAAAGCAAATAATCATGAGGATAAAAATCTATACTGACAAGGGAAACAGGTTGTACAGACAGACAGACAGCCCAACAAGGCTAATGGAAGACAGTGACACTTGGAATAAAACTGTGGGCCACGGTGTTTTGCGGCTGTAGGGAAACAAGTCAGGCCTACCTCCACTGTCCTTAGCCTTTCCCAGAGAAACGGACAGCTTATCAGTAACCTAGAGGCCACCCTTCAAATCGTGCCACTCCAGTGGGTGGGTAACTTAGAAGAGGTTACCCCGTGCACCAACAAAAGCTGTACTGAATTACTCCAGAATGGGCGCGTTGGGGTGGGTCCTCCCAAGGGTAGATGGCTGGTATTCAATGACGGTGACATGCTATGCATCCTGAAAGCACAGAAAGTGTTCCACTGGACTTTGCCTGGTAAAGCCAGGCTGAGTCTGATCTTAAAAGACCCCCCTCAAACTGAAGATGGGTGAACCACAGGGTGAGTCAGGACGATTCCTGCAACGGAGTGCTTTACTCCGTTATGTGTGTGTATGGTGTGTGTCCGTCGTGATTTGAACTCTGTCCCCGAGCTCCTAGGGCTCCAGGCAAGCGCTTCGCACGGGAGCCGGGCCCGGCCCGGCCCCGCCCCGCCCGCCAGCGCGTGGCGGGAAGGAACCTCAGCAGCCCGCCAGCTCCCGCCGCGCACGGCCGCCTCCCGCGAGAACTTCAGTGGGGCCGCAGTGGGGCCTGACTTGGGCAGCGACCCGGGCACCTAAGGCTGGGCCGAGCGCGGCCGCGCCTGCCCGCGCGATGCTCCTCACAGGGCCGGGAGGGAAGAAAGTTCCGCGAACTCCCTAACGAGCGTGCAAAGCACCGCGTCAGAAACCGCAGAGGCGCCTCAGCCCGGCGGCCGCCCTCGCGAGCCCGCCTCAGCCCGGCGGCCCGCGCGGCCGCCCTCACGAGCCCGCTGGAACGAGGAACGCGCCACCGGAAGGGTCCGCCGGAGGGCGGGACGCGGGAAGCTGGATTTGAGGAGGGGGTGACGGGAGGGAAGCCCACGCGAGCAGCCAATCGTGCTGTCCCCGGGAGGAAGAGGCGGAGTCAGGGCCGGCCCGGGACTCCGCGCCGCGCGCTCTCCTCGCCGCCGCT
>NW_012267269.1:7167624-7175579 GCF_000151885.1 Dipodomys ordii
CGGGCGCCGCGCCCGTGAAGGTGAGACCCCAGCACCCTTCCCCGGGGACCGCCGCCCGAGCGCCCCTCACTCCCCCTGGGGGAGCCTACCTGCTCCCGCACTGCCCCGCTTCTCTCCCCGGAGATGCCCCGGGCGGGGGGTTGCGGGTGCCCCGGCTGGCTCTGTCGTGGACGGGACTTGAACTTGCGCCCCGTTGACTGCCCTGACTGCCCGCGGCCCACGTTGGAGAAATGCTCCCTTGCTCTTTGGCAAGCTTCCGGCTCCCCCCCCCCCCCATCAATCAAACTTCGCTTTTTCTTTCTCTTTACTGAGATTTTCCTCTGCAGCGCATATGCGGGGGTTTCTGAGGCTGTGTGCGTGATTGTGAGTGTGCGTGTGTGCGCGCGCGCGCGTGTGTGCTTCCCGGCACTGGGGCTTGAACTCGCGGCCTGGGCGCTTTTTCACTCAAGGCTGGTGTTCTGCCATTGGAGCCACAGCTCCACTTGGCTTTTGGTGGATGATTGGAAATGAGAAACCCTTGGGTTTGTCTGCCCGAATCCTCACATCTCAGCCTCCTGAGTAGCTAAGTGTACAGACTTGAGCCCCCGGCGCCGGACTTTCTGAGACTGTTTTTTAATACCGCAGAGGAGCACCGGGAGCCTTTCCGTAAGTCTGCTTAGCTCCCTGTTTGGAGGCGTCTAGCTTGAAACCGCGTTGTCTGCAAACTTGAAACTTTGAGCTCAATTTTCTTGGGCCCTGGGCCCTCAGAGGTTTGGTCATAAAGGATCATTGTGTGTTGGGAACCTGTGGCCAGAGGGAGGACGTGAGTGCTCAAGAGATGCAGAGAGCTTCCCTGGAGCTTTTAAGACAAAAAGTAGAATTCCAGAACACAGGGAAAATTGATCATAAAACCAGACTATTGTTCTTGGCTAAGAGCACAGAACCTTTAGGAATTCCAGGACCATGGGACAGCAGGTCCCTGTCTTCTCCAGGCAGGTCTTGATTCCTTGCACCTTGTGTCCAGTTCTCTTGGTAACAGGTAAATCTCTGCAATCAGTGTGCAGACAACTTAGATTAAGAGGAGCCATTAGTAAAGACAGGAAGGGATGAAGTTGCTGCAGTGAGACTTAGATATGCTTGTAAGTAGAGAAGCTGAAATGAAGAATTTATCTTTTCTCCAATAATCAAATCATTAGGTTTATTGTTAGGACACAGCTGTCTGCCTTTTCCTTATGCAAATACATGTAGGGTGTCATCAAAAACAAGAGAGAGATGATATTTAAGACAGTTTCATTCGAATGAGGTTAGTTAGAATTCTCCCTGATGCTCTGTTCCTCTGTAAATTCAAGTAGCCAAGAGTGGGCAGTGCAATTGAAGCCCAGATGTAAATATTGAATGATGGGTATTTTTGGTCTTAGCAGGCATCTGGATTTAAAATTAAGAGGTACAAATTATGCTCACACTGCCTGCGGGTTGCTCTCTTTGAGGATATAGAACCAGTGACAACTTTGTTTTTGAGAATCTGAGTTTTTACATTTCCCAAGACTGCTATAGAAATATATATAGGAAATATGTGAAATGTCAGTATCTAGAGCAAAATTGGCTAATAAAAGCCATCTGCTGTCCCCATGTCATGCAGTAGTGGAAGTGGAATGCTTGTTCAAGACTGTGTGATCCTTTTTGCAGATGTAAAGCTGAGGCCTTGAAAGGTCAACTGAGATGTCCAGTGTTCTAAAGCAAAGGCCTGGAAAATGACAGAATTGGGTCTGGAGCCTGGCATTCCACCAAGATGGGAGTTATTTCTGAAATCTGATGTGGTTCCTATGTCCTATTTTGTTGTGTGAGTAAAGAGGTTATTCATCCTTAGGAAGCAGGCTGCTTCCCTAAACCTACTCGATACTTCATTTGTGGGCATAATAGACATATTTTTATGTCTTGAGTTCCATTTTTGGCACCAGCACATGGCATGTCACCTGGCTCATCCCCCCCCCCCTTTTATCTAGTCATTTAGTTTGGAAATGAAAGGGTAGTAATGTTAAAACTCAGCTCAAGGAGGTAGTGAGGGAATGAAAGAGATGTGGAGCTAAGAAACCCACAGTCATATACCAGCACCACCACTTCCTGTTGGCAAATTAACCCCAGAGCTTTAGCCTTCATGAATGGCAATAGTGCCCTTATAAAAGAGGCTCCAGAGAGCTGTTCTGTCCCCTTCCTTCCACCATGCAAAGCAGCACTACCTATGACTCCAAGAACAAGCCTCTCCAGATATGAATTTCCTTTGATCTTAGATTTCCTGACTTGCAGATGTGACAAATTTTTGTTGCTTATGTCTGTGGTATTTTGTTAACAGCAACTTGAACAGAGTACTAACAAGCTGATGTGAAGATACAGAACCTGACTTCTGTCAAGACAGCATCAAGGTCTGAGGAAGAAGAAATGCCTAGAAATCTCAGTGCTAGTGTATGTCAGAATTCAGGGGCCTGGACTAGTAAAAAAAAATTGGATTTGATTCTAAATGCATTAGAAGCCATTAAAGGTTCTAAAGAGAAGTAACATCTGATTTACATTTTTAAGTGATTGCTTGGCTGCTGTGTATAGAATAAGCCATGACAGAAGAGCTAGATCTGGCCAGAAGCCATGGCACTGGGGCGCAGATCTCAGCTGGTAGCTGCAGATGGTAAAAATCTGCAGTGGATAGAGTAGGGAGTGGCAGGGAGAGAGGCAATGATTCCTGGTCTGACCTGTGGAACGAAAAGATGGTAGCACTGATGAATTGTTTCCAAATAAGAAGCTAAAAGGCCCATGAGTGACTGGTTAATAAAGGATTCCTTTCTCTAACACACTGCTGGGTAGGGGGTTGGGTCATGAGTGCTGAAGGGCCTTTATTCTATAGATGTAGAGTCAGGTATAGATTGAAGGAGGGTAAAAACATGACTCAAGTAAGAGTAACTGAGACATTTTATGGTTCGCTGGAAGGATATGTGATCCAGGCAGGCGCGAGGATACCACATGTGGGGCAGCCATGGATTAACACCTGGCATTGTCCAGAAAAATCTCAGGAGACATTGTCCTCCAGCTTCAGCCATGAGCAGGTGACATATATGACTGAGTAGAAGGCCAAGCAGGTCTGTAGCATCCAAAGAGAGGCCATTCTGGAGGGCTCTTTCTGTGGACTACAACTTGCCCATCAGCTGCCCTGTTTTCACTCTAGGGAATAAAGAAGTAACTTGTTAAGTTACATTTTCTGAAACAAAGAAGAGATACGGTCTTACTATACATGGGTAGTGGACTGCTAACACAGTGGTGTTAAGAGAGACAGCAGGTCATGGTAGGTGGTTTGTGGAAATGGGGGAAAGCAAAGGAAGGACAGGGTGACATTGTCCAAGAAGAATTGTACTCATTACCTGACTTGTGGAATTGCAACCCCTCTGTTCTATACCTTAATAATGTTATATTTTGAAAAAAATTCTAAAAAGCTTTCTTTGGGCTTGTCTTGTCCAGGCTGAAAGAGGACTTCATCCTGAAAGTGGTATTCTGAAATTGGAGGCAATACTCGGGTACTATTTGATAATCAAATGACCAGTGCCTTGATTTTTTTCCCCCTACCTTGGGTCACAAGTACATTTGGGCAGGACTGTTCTGAGCATTGCAAGCACATGGACCACATCCTTAGTCCCTCCCTGAAAAACACCAGCAGCACTCCCCCAAGTCACTGTATGGCCAGAAATGATCATACTTCATACTTAACATATAACACCTCTTCTCACTTAGTTGAGAATGCCCCCCTGAGCTTCATCCCCAAGAGCCTACCTAGGGAGGAGAAGTAGGGGCAACAGGCTTGTATACTGAGCAGCAGAGAAAAGTGAAAACATCGGATGTCTTACTGCCTTGAAAAAATTAATTTGGATTGTGTGTGTATGTGTGTGTGCTGGTATTGGGACTTGAACTCAAGATCTCATGCTCTTAATTGGCTTTTTCATCAAGACTTGGTGTTCTGCTATCTGAGCCACACCTCCTCTTCCTTAATTTGGATTTTATATGTTTGCCAGCAATGATAGATATTGAGAAACTAATGCCATATTTTATAAATCTCCATCTATTGATTAAATAGAAAAACTACTGAGAATGGCAAGGAAGATAAGAAACCAGATAAGGTAAAGATTTGTCTACAGTGGACTCTGGATTCAGTTCTCTCTTTGTTTTCTTCGTGCTGGTTGTGGGGCTTGAACTGGGTGCTGTCTCTGAGCTTCCTTTGCCATACCACTTGAACTATAGCTCAACTTTAGATTTTTCTGAGTAGTTTATTAGAGATCAGCGTCCTCAGATCTTGGTCTGTTGCATAGCTAAGATTACAGGCATGAGCTACCTAACAGTGATTATAGTTGTAATGTGCTGCCTATGACTCCAAGCCATGTATAATGGTTCTCAACATGTAGAGTCCCAGGGCCTCACCTGGCGCTTTGTTAGAAAGTGAATTTCTAGTCTCCAACCCAATCTAGCTAAACCAGAAAATCAGGAGGCGGGGCCCAGAAATCTTGGCTTTAACAAGTCTCAAGATATTAAATGTTTACTGACTTGACATAGCTGACCACAGGTACTTGGATAACACACTGTGCTTTGGAACAAGCTCTTCAGCTGACTCCTACTTTAGGTGTTCCTTCCCTATGGCTGCTGTCCTCATCCTGAGTACCTTTAAATGACATGTTGGCTCAGGTGGGGAGACCAGAAGTCCAAAGTGAGCCTTAGAAAGAACTAAGATCAAGATGTTAATAGGAGAATCAAAGGGGGAATCCATTCGCTTGTCTTTTCCACCTTCTAGAGAGCCCAGCATTCCCTTGTTCACAGCCCCACAGTTGTCATCACCTTTTCTTTCCCTCTGCTTCCATCATCACATCACCTTAAGTTTACTTTCTTGCCTCCCTTTTATAAGGGTCCTCATTACATTTAGGACCAACACAGGAAATCTAGGATACCATCATGTGGTCCTTGATGTAATCACATAATGTATCATTCATAGATTGTAGGAATTGGTTTGTAAATAGGATCCTTTGGGTCTATGTGGTTTACTCGATATCCCCCAAAGACATATATACTGAAGTCCTGGTCACAAACCTCTGGCACTTTTTGGGTATGAGAGGGGGAGGATTGGAATCCTTAGGAGGCAGGGCCTAGTGGAAGAAAGTTAGGCTATGAGGGGGCATGTCCTTGAAGGGGATATTGCAATCCCAACCTCTTCTTTCCCTTTCCTGTGCCACGATGTGAGTGAGTGGTTTTGCTCCACCCTTCCATAATGTCCTGCCTTGACACAGAGTCAGAGTAACAAAGCCAGGTGACCCTGAAGTGACACTGAGGCAAAATAAACCTTTTCTCCTGTAGGTGATTTTTACAGTATTTTATCATGGTAACCAAAAGCAGACTAATATAGGGACCATTGTTCCATATACCTCACTCAGCTAGCCCACAATTCAGCTATTTGTGGCTCAAGTCCTAGAGTAGAATGGTCAATTCTGACTATGTATCATAACCACCTGAGAGCTTCAGTAAATTGTGCCTTGCACATTAATCGGGATCTGAGACTTAGGCCTTGGCATTGAAAGCTCCCCAGGGGATTTGTTATATATCAGGTGATTGGAAAGAATGCTGTGCCAGAAGCAAAGAAGAGCTCTAGAAAATACAAGTGCTGAAGAAAATTTTCCTTAAAAATCTGATGGACCGTTTCAGGAGTGAAGTATCTTTAAGAAGAGGTCCACCCCTTAGACTAATGCCATTTCTTTTCGGGGAGGGTGCAGTATTGTTTGTGTTTTGTGTTTTTTTGTTTTGTTTTTTGTTTAGGTTTAGAGCCACAAGCTCTATGGCTGTAGAAGCTGTGTAATTTTATTCTTGGGTTTTCTATTCTGTCCTTTTTGTTCTTCTGGTATGCTTTTATGACAGTACTGTGCTGTTTCTACGACTATGTAGCATAATTTGAGGTTCAGTATTGTGATACCTCCAGGATTGTGCTTTTTGTTCAAGATTATTTTGGCTATTTCAGGGCCTTTGTTCTTCCATACTTCTGTGTTAAGTTTTAGCTTGTTTTTTTTTTTCTCTTTGAAGAATGACCTTGGAATTGAATTGAATTGAATTTATAGATTGTTTTCAGTTGTATAGATATTTTCACAATCTGCCAACCCATGATCAACCCATGATGGGAGGTTTTTCCATCAGTTAGTGTCTTCTGCGGTCTCTAACTGGCCTGTAGATGGTTGTGTTCTCTGTGTCTTCACTTCTCTTGGACTCCGTCTAGGCATTGTCCCCAAGCTTTTTTGCTCAAGGCTTGTGCTCTACCACTTGGAGCCACAGCTCAACTTCTGGCTGTTTAGTGGTTGATTGGATACAAGATCTCATAGACTTTCCCACCCAGGCTGGCTTTAAACTACATCATGAGTGTTCGGCCCCCTGAGTAGCTAGGATTAACAGCATGAGCTACTAGTGCTGGGCTCATACAAAATGAAGATTCCTTTTGTATGTGTGTCTGTGCCTCTCCCAGTGACCTCATTTGACTTTAATTACCTCTGTGAAAGATCCCATTTTCCAAATATAATCACATGCTAATGTACTACAGGTGTTACAGTGAACTTACAAATGGAAGGAGCACCCTTCCACCCTTCCTACCTACAAAAGAGGTTCTTGGAGCAGGGTTTAATCACCAGTTAGCCCTTTGAATCATATTGATAGTTTTCAACAGGTGTTTGGCCACTCTGCCCCACTACAGCTAGGCTACCCAGATTTTGCTTCCAAACCAAGTTGGCCTAACAATAAAGGCTTCTGTCTGCTCCTCTTATCAAACTTTTTAGTAGCAACCAGAACTGAAGGGCTGAAATGCTTAGATCAGGAACTGTGCCAGCTCTGGCGCTGGCATGAATTGATCTCTGCTGCTTGGGGTTGTAGTATTTTGAAAACATCACTATGGAACACTGCCCAGGTTTAGAACAGTTCCTGAGACCAGAAAGTAAAGTCTTCTGGGTCACCAATGAAAGTGGACTCAGGGTAGGGATTATTATGCACCTTTTTTGTGTGTGTGAAAATACTGTACAGAGGTGTTACAATTACATGGACAAGATAAGGAGTACATTTCTTATCAAGCATTGTAGCCTCCTCCTTTGTTTCCCCTTCCCATCCCTTCCCATACCTCCCCCCACACACACACCCGATCCTCCCCCACCTTTTTACTCTTGCTGAAAGTAAGCATTCTGGCTGGGTAAGCAACCCTTTGGATAAAATGCTTTGACAGTTTCTGAGAGTCAGAGCTTGACTCTTGTTTTAGAGAGAGTTGGCTTATTGGTTTCATCTGTGGGAAAGTGGGAAAAACCAGGAACTGTTGGTTAAAATCTGGCAGTGACTTCATCTGACCAGGAAGTCCCTATTTCAGAGCTTGGGTAATAAAAAATTCCTGACAAAGCAAAATAGATTCAGAAATTCTTTAAGACTTTGAATGCATGCCTGTCCTGAGGACTAGTGGGATCTGACTGGGGCTTGTTATTGTGATTCTGAGGATGAATGTCTGATAGAGGATGAGTTCATGAAAGAATCTATGCAATATTGGGAGAAAACACATAACAAGGAAGCCTCAGAGAACTCTGCCCCTAACCTGGCTTTGCTCCTTGTGATATGCTCTTAGATTTTATTATTTTTAGTTTTCCCTCATTGGTAAAATAGGACTAATACAATAGGGCCTGTCTTACAGCTAGCAAGATCAATAGAAAGCCCACGGATTGGGAGAAGAACTTCACTATCCATACAACGGACAAGGGTCTCATATCTAAAATATACCTGGAACTCAAAATATTAAATCCCCCAACAACAAATCTTCAAAGAAACAACTGCCCAATAAACAAGTGGGCTAAAGACTTTTAAAGAGAAACTTCTCTGAAGAGGAAAGAAGGATGGCCAATAGACACATGAAGAAATGCTCAACCTCCCTAGCCATAAAAGAAATG
>NW_012267269.1:7176193-7220095 GCF_000151885.1 Dipodomys ordii
TAACACATTTATAAGATTATTTCTTTGTTGCTTTGTATGTCCCTCCCCCACAGTGTAGCCCCTGCTTTCACTGTATTTGATGTTGGTATAATTTGTGGAGGGGAAGGGGAAAAATAAATCGTTTAACTAGGGATACAGGTGGACCCATTGCAACAATGAGATGTACAACTTGTTATGTCGAAAACGAACTTTACAACTTTGATGTGGGGTAGGGGGCGTGGAGGATTGGGTGGGGGGTGGGGAGAAGGATGGGAAGGGGAAACAAAGGAGGAGGCTACAATGCCTGATAAGAAATGTACTCATTATCTTGCCCATGTAATTGTAACCCCTGTGTACAGTATTTTCACACTAAAAAAAAATAAGGTCTGTCTTACAGAGTGGTAGAATTATCAAGTAAAGGCCTTTGAAACACTTAGCATATACCTGTGATATGTAAAATGTTCAGACACACTTATCACAAAGGCAAATACTGAGTTGCTTATTAAATTTGGAGGCTGGAGGAAGCATGGATACCATTGAGAACTGAGAACTTGGGTGCTTCATTCAGCAGTACTTTGCTGTAGCCAGCAGGGAGCGACATTGGCTGCATCTTGATACAGTGGCCTCCATCTTGTCTATTTCCCTCCTGTGGTCCTTGTTATGTTGTACCCCTTCCAAGAAATGGATTTCTATTACTAACTGTTCCCAGTTGGATGATCCAGTAAGCTTATCTGCAGATCATTCAAATGTCAGAGACCATCCTAGCATTTCTAGCATGCAATAGCCACTTGCTTTCAAGTCAAGCGTTAATAGTTCCTTGCTGGTAATAATGCTGGGTCATCATGGAGCCAGCATGGTATGTACTGAAGCTTGGAGCTGTTGAGACTGAATTTCAGCAGGATACTTGGCTGGTATTTCTTAATTATTGTGTTCTGCTGGAGTAGTGGGTCTAAACTAAGAGGATAGTTCCAAAACAAAATTAGATTTGTTTTGTATGTATAAGCCTGAAGGCCCAATGTTGAATTCAAAATATAAGAGGCTGTGCCCAGGGAATATCTGGAAACAATCAAGTTAAAGTGGTGATAGTAGCAAAGCCAAAAATTTTGCAAGTAGCTGCATTCCCTAAGAGAAGGCTGAGATTTCAGTCAGCAATTATCTCTGTGGCCTAGGCTGGGGACATGGGCTGGGCATTAATCTTCTCATTATTGATGGTTCTTCAGAGGTACATGAAGGGTAAAATGGAAAAGCCACACTGGAGAGATGACAGTGAGTGCATAAAATGGCATGTTTTTGGACAAATATTTTCGTTAAAGTGCATATTTAAATGTATTGAAATGAGGGAATGCTACTGTTGGTTTGAAAACTATAATACTGATTAGTTTTCAACTGTAATAATAGTTGACACAAAATATGCAACCTGCTTCCATTTCCATAATGTACCACAAGGTGGCAACCACATCAGCTGACTTAGTAAGGAAAAGTGATGAACTCAAGTTTTTTGGTAAAAATCTTGCTAAATTATCCTTATTTTTTTCCTGATCTCTTGTTTGTTTTTTTTTCTCTCCAAGAAATGGAAAGAAAACCATTTTTCTACATGTTGATATAAAGCCACTTGTATCATCTAACCTGAAAATAATTTTATTTTCTATTTTTATAGTATTTATTTATTTTTGGCCAGTTGTAAAGTTTGAACTCGGGGCCTGAGTGCTGTCCCTGAGCCTTTTTATGCTCAAGGATAGCACTTTACCACTTGAGCCACAGCGCCACTTCTGGTTTTTGAGTCCTTAATTGGAGATGAGTCTTATGAGACTTTTCTGCCCAGGCTGGCTTCGAACCATGATCCTCAGATCTCAGCCTCCTGTGTAGTTTAAGATTACAGGTGTGAGCCACCAGCGCCTGGCTTAATAATTTCATTTAGATACCAATTCTTATCACTGGAATTAGAAAGCTTATTTTATTTAGTAGAAATATAATTCAAGTAAAAATAGACCTGAACTTTCTTAGTGAAAAAACAAAAACAAAAAAGTACTTCTCCCTAATCCCCCCCCCAAAAAAAAAGCAGCTCAGGTCATGTTCCTTTATTAAAGTTTCTAGCCATGTCTTTAACTTGTCACTATTTAAATATTTTCTCTGTGGGGTGTCAGCCCAGGGAAACTTCACTAGTTACTTGGTTTTTAATTGTAACACTTGAGTTAATATTTGTCCTTGTAATTGTTCTTATTTGTATTCCTTAGTCATCAAGTCAGATTAACTGTTAGAGAGTAGAGCCACATTTCCCTATCTTATCTGATGACCAGAACTTTCAGATGTTTTAACTTTAATTTGAACTATAAATTAAAACTCCCTTTGAATTATTTTTATTACTATATAATGACTTCATTGTATGTGAGGTGTCATTTACGCATACTTTCATGTATAAAGTGAATTTAAAAAAATGTGTGAATAATAGTATTATTTCAGGAACTGGAAGCTGACTTTACACATCTGTATTATCCTCCAGTTCCAGAGGAAGGAAGGTCCCATGTCATCATGTCTTTATCAAATGGCCCCATGAGACATCATTACAAATGGCTATAAGTAAAATTTTATTTCCCAGAAGATTGCTGAACATCCTCTATTCTGCAGTCCATTTGATGGAAATAAAATTGGTCAGAAGAATTTTCTACTCACTTGGCTACCTTTAGGTTCTGTTTCCTAACCTAAAAGTACTTTTCTGTGCTTATTTTTAATTCAGTTAAAAATCAACTGGTAGAAGCCAAAAAGGTAACCTATATTGTGCTTATTTTTAAAACAGGGATCCTTAAATGGTTATTGATTTTTTTAAAGGCCTTTGAATGTTTGTTTATTTTTTTTTAATTTTCAGATTTTTGAAACTGGTTCTGGGGGCTGGGAAGTTGGCTCAGTGGTAGAGCGCTTGCCTTGCATGCATGAGGCCCTGGGTTCAATTCCTCAGCACCACATAAACAGAAAAGGCCAGAAGTGGCACTGTGGCTCAAGTGGTAGAGCGCTAGCCTTGAGCTGAAGAGCTGAGGGACAGCGCCCAGAGTTTAGGCCCCCCCCCCCGCCCCAAAAAAAAAGGGTCTGGAGAAGAGTGAATATGAATAAATGAATTTGCCTAAAATAAGTACTTGTTTCTGATGAAAATAACCTGGTATGTTCTCTTTTTTTCTCCCTTAGATTGGAATAATTGGTGGAACAGGCCTGGATGACCCAGAAATTTTAGAAGGAAGAACTGAGAAATATGTGGATACTCCATTTGGCAAGGTTAATATCCAGTTGAGGGAGGCTTGTTAGCTTTTCTCTTTCTCCTTACAGCCTTAACTTTAAGTTAGGAGAAGCAATTGCTGTAGTGTTAGCAGCCCAGGGCTCTCTGATCCAGGCATAGAAGCTGCAGCCCTGCCATTAGTTCCATCATCTGAGAAATATCTGTACTTCCCAGCTCTTGGATTGCAGTTCTTAGACTGCACTGTTTTGATAACATGGCTAGTGAATGTGTAATAGTACCTTCTCATTTTCAGTGTATATTGTTAGAAGCCAGACACTCATTTCAGACATAGCAACTGTACTCTTTAAATGTATATTCAAATCAGCTTCTGCTTCTAATTTGGAGGTTGTTTAGGGGGCAGACTGATGACTAATAGAATGAGTATCATTTTTCTGTGCTCTGGCTCAGAGGAGGAGAATCTTAGGGATCCAGAGCACAGCCAGTGTTAGTAGAATTGGAAATGAGACTCCTCTTTTCTTTGAACAGCCTAAGCCAAGAGGAGAGTGTCTGCCTACCTCTAATTCCATACTTCTAAACGTTATCATTCCTCTCGTTCTCCTAGGAAGGTCTCTACATTTGGCCATCCAACCAAACTGATGAAGTTCTTTAGTTGCCCTTTTGTCTTCCAAGACCAGTTTTTATCTCAGCCACTTCTTAGCCTTGGTTCTCTGGACCTTCCCCTGCGTATTTCAAGTCATCCCTTGGCTTGAGAACTGTCTCCCAGGCAGATAGTTCCAGTTCTGAATTCTTCACAGTACAGCATTAGCATCCTAACCTGTCAGCCTTTCATTGTCACATCTTTTCCTGAGCCTGCCAAATACTCTTGACACAACTGAATTTGATTGCTTACTATCACAGTCCCCTGGCAGTGCTTGTTACAAATAGACCCTAGTAGATGGGATTTGCACAGGCTCTGAGACAATCTTCTGCCAGTAGAAAACTTAGTAAATTTTGATGGTTGTGTTGATCAATAAAGTCTGGACTGTAAGCTATATCGCCAAACTCCAAGTTTTATGAGCCTGTTGTGGTTTAACAAGTCAAGTGACAGTTTGTTGTTGTTGTTGTTGTTTTATTGTTTTTGCATGTGGTTTAAAATCATTTTGACTTGTAACCATTTTTTATTGCATGCAGCCATCTGATGCCTTGATTTTGGGGAAGATAAAAAATGTTGATTGTGTCCTTCTTGCAAGGTAAAGTATTTTAAGCTTTTTGGATGTCACTACTAACAGAAACTGAATTTTAACAAACACTAAAATGAATAATGATGGAGTGAGGGTATTTTTTGTGCAGTCTCAGGGCTTGAACTCAGGGCCTGGGTGCTGTCCCTGACTTCTTTCTTGCTCAAAGCTAGTACTCTACCACTTGAGCCACAATGCCACTTGTGGATTTTTCTGAGTAGTTTATTGGAGATGAAAGTCTCACAGACTTTTCCTGCCAAGGCTGGCTTCAAACTACAATCTTCCTGAGTAGCTAGAATTATAGGCATGAGTCACCAGTGCTCAGATGAGGTATGAATTCTTGTGCAGTACTACAATCAGCACATTTCAGTCACTTTTTTTATTTTATGAGCAGTTTACTTGGTAAGCCAGTGACCTCATGACTAGCCCTTTCGCATTGGAAGAGTAGACCAGCTAATAAAACTGAAGCTCTGGTTCAATTTTAGCTACAAGAAGAAATTATTCCCTTTGTTCATTTTTTTTCTTCTAATTATCAAGATAAAAACAATGCTTCATCTGGGCTCTGATAGCTCATGCCTGTAATCCTAGCTACTCAGGAGGCTGAGATCTGAGGATCATAGTTCAAAGCCAGACTGGGCAAAAAAATCCTGAGACTCTTATCTCCCACTAACCACCAGAAAACCAGAAGTGACACTGTGACTCAAAGTTGTAGAGCTTTAACTATCCTTGAGCAAAAGAGCTCAGGGACAGCACCCAGGCCCTAAATTCAAGCCCCATAACTGACAAAATAATAATAAAATAAACAGTACAATAATTTATTCATAACTTTATGTGGCTGTAGTTATAAGGAAAAGCATAGGGTCCCCGAACTGGGTTATTAGTAATGTTTATCCCCTAGATAAGGCTAGTATTGTCCCCTATTACAGAGGAAGCAACCTCATTTCCATCAACCAGTTAGAAATTAGATTACATATATTAGTTTTCCATTCCTGTGTTACAAATTAGTAGCTTACCAGAGCATATGTTTTCTTATACGTCAGTGTCTGGCACAGCTTCATTGGGTCATCTGTTTGGGTCTTACAAGGTCAGGTCACTTATGGAGTTCAAGGACTTTGTTCTAACAGAATCTAGTTCATCACACTTGTAGGAGGGCCTTTGAGAGGCAGCCCCTATTTCCTGTCATGTGGCCTGTCTCCGGCAGTTGGTGAAACAGCAGCTTGTCAGAGTGAAGCCTCATCCAGAAAGGAATAGAGGGATTCATCTGGAAACGGGTTTATTTTATTTTACTTCATTTTTGTCTAGTCCTGGGACTTGAATTCAAGGCCTTAGCACTGTCCCTGAGCTTTTTTTTGCTCAAGGTTAGTGCTCTACCACTTGAGTCACAGCTCCACTTCTGGCTTTTTGGTGGTTAATTATAGATAAGAGTCTCACAGACTTTCTTTCCAGCTGCTTCCAAACCTTAATCCTCAGCCTCGAGTACCTAGGATTACAGGCATGAGCAACCAGCACCTGGCTTTGTGTTTCTGTTTTTATTACTTCATGGCCATCTCTCCTTTTCTGCCCTATGATACCTAATGTCTCACTCTGTGGTGTTCATGCCCATCAAGATACACACACACACACACACACGAGTGTGATTCCTTGGTGAGTTATTGCATGCATCAGGAAAATAAATTCATGGAATATAAAATACTTATAGACTAATTATTGCCTGACATCTGTTCCTTCTTCCTATGACAATAAAAGTGTTTTAGTGGAAAAAATCTGGAGAACATTGTAGTAGGTTACTCTTGTAATTAAAACAGCCTGATCACTTGTGTACCATTTCACTCTCCCTCAGACATGGAAGGCAGCACACCATCATGCCTTCAAAAGTCAACTACCAGGCAAACATCTGGGCTTTGAAGGAAGAGGGCTGTACTCATATCATAGTGACCACAGCTTGCGGCTCTCTGAGAGAGGAGATTCAGCCTGGTGATATCGTCGTTATTGATCAGTTCATCGACAGGTGAGCAAACACCTAACATGTGTTAGGTTGTGATAGCTGGTCATTTCAAGCTTAGAAGAAA
Source organism: Dipodomys ordii (assembly GCF_000151885.1). Classification (NCBI taxonomy): domain Eukaryota; kingdom Metazoa; phylum Chordata; class Mammalia; order Rodentia; family Heteromyidae; genus Dipodomys; species Dipodomys ordii. Next base: position 7,182,685 of record NW_012267269.1, read on the forward strand.
GATGTATGAGAACCACAGAAAAGGGCAGTGCAGGATGCAGACTCATTCTCAGCTTTTTATTATACAACTTTCTAGTTTTTAATGTTTTTTACATAGTAATTTTATAGACTGATGGGTACAGTTTGATACTTTGATACATGTGTGCATTGCACAATGATTATTAATGATTGATAAGCTAAAGAAATTATCTCACTTGGCTGGGAAGGTGGCTCAGTGGTAGAGTGCTTGCCTTGCATGCCTGAGGCCCTGGGTTCAATTCCTCAGCACCACATAAGTAAAAAGGAAAAAGCCAGAAGTGGCGCTGTGGCTCAAGTGGTAGAGCGCTAGCCTTGAGCTGAAGAGCTGAGGGACAGTGCCCAGGCCCAGAGTTCAGGCCCCACGACTGGACCAAAAAAATAAAATAAACAAGAAATTATCTCACTTAAGCAATTTTTGAGATTTACATTCTGAGCAGTTTTGATATGCATTCTAAATCACCATTAGCTAATCATAGTATTGTACAATAAATCTCAGAAACATTCCTCCTATGCAACTGTAATATGATGTCATTTGTCCAACATCTCTAACTTCCCGTAAATAACCATTTTACTCCCTACTTCTATGAGCCTGACTTTAATTTCCACATAGAAGTGCAGCCTTTGTATCTGGCTTGATTCACATAGTTTTTATCACAAATGATAGTTGTCTTTTTTATGGTTGAATAGTATTCCAATGTCCATCCATTCCTGATGAATACCTACACTGATTACATGTTCTGCCTCTCATGAATAGTGCTGCTGTGGACATCTCTTCCACACCTTGATGTCATTTCCCTTGGGATATGCTTAGAGGTTGCACTGCTCCCTACCCTTTACTCCAATGATGTATGACTTTGCGTACCTACCAGCAATGTGCAGGTTTTCTCATTTCTACACATCCTCACTTACCTTTTGCCTTTTTGGTAGTAGCCATTGTAACAGGTGTAAAGATGGTAGCTTATTTTAATTTTAATTTGCATTTCCCCAATGATTAGTGATATTAAGCATTTTTTGTCTATCTCTTGGCCAGTTTTATGCTGGGTGTGTGTGTGTGTGTGTGTGTGTGCGTGCGCATGTGCACGTGTGTGTGTGCACGTGTGTGTGTGTGCACGCGTGCCCGTACCCCACATGCGCATGTGCCCATACATATGTGCTTTCATATGTGGGTGCATGTTTGTGCCCCGGTCCTACTACTTGAACTAGGGGACTGGGTGCTGTCTTTGAGCTTTGGCTAGCATTCTACCACTTGAGCCACAACACAACTTCTGGCTTTTTGGTAGTTAATTGTATCCAAGAGTCTTTTGGCCTTTCTTACCAAGGCTGACTTTGAACTGCAATCCCCAGATCCCAGCCTCCTGTGTGTGAAGTTAGGATTGCAGGCATGGGCTCATGGTATCTGGTTTTTATGCTATCTTTTGAGGAATATTTCTTCATGGCCTTTGCCTCTTTTTTTAATGCTGGACCTAGGGCTTGAACTCAGAGCCTGGGTGCTGTCCCAAAGCTTTTGCTCAAGGCTAGCAGTCTACCATTTGAGCCACAGTGCTACTTTCTGAAGAGGCAGAAGATAAAAATCACAAACTTTCCTGCCTAGCCTGGCTTCAAACCACAATCCTCAGATTTCAGCCTCCTGAGTAGCTAGGATTACAGGCATGAGTCACTAGTGTAATGCTCCTTTGCCACTTTTTTTTTTGTCGGTCATGGGGCTTGAACTCTGGGCCTGGGCACTGTCTCTCAGGTCTTCAGCTCAAAGCTAGCACTCTACCACTTGACCCACAGCACTACTTCCAGTTTTCTGGTGGTTTATTGGAGTTAAGAGTCTCACGGACTTTTCCTGCCCGGCTGGCTTTGAACTGTGATCCTCAGATCTCAGCCTCCTGACTAGCTAGAATTACAGGTGTGAGCCTTTGCCACTTTTTTAATTTGGCTATTTTCTTTCTATTTAGTTGAGTTATGTATATACTTTTAATATTATCCAAATCCACAATTTGCTTATGCTTTTACCTAGCTTTTACCTATGCTTTGTCCCTTTATAATGTCAGACTTTTTTAACATGTGTAACTTTTTTTAAAGTATAAATTAGTATTTCCTTAATTGTTAGGTATCTGGGCTTTCCTTTTTTCCCTTTTGTGTCACAAACCTTTTTTGTATTTCACATAGTTGATTTTGGTTTTTCAAAAAGGGGCACAGAGATATAGACTACTTTTTACCATATACTTGTACTTAAAAAACCTTCTAGTCTAAAGATTTTTTTCCACTTTTTTCCTCTTTTCTCCCCTCATTCTGAGTTCTATTGACTGCATAATTAAACATCCAGTGCCTTCCTGTCCCTTGTGTTTTCTGTGAACTAAAATCTAGCTCTGCTCAAAACCAGGTATAAACCTTCCTCCTGCCTTGTATCTGGCACATGGTATCAATTCTTTTTTCACAGTATTAAGATCATTGTTGTTGTTATTTAATTGTTTTATCTACTTCTTATCTTTTGGACTCAGTTACTGAAGACTTACTTAAGAACTTTGGGAAAAGTCTTATTGTCTTGCTTTTTCATATTTTTAGTGTTTTTGTGTTGGAATTTGTTCATCTTTTGAGATGGATGTCTCTTATGCTTTTAAGTGAGGATCTACTTAGTAAGCAGACTTCTTTTAAGAGTTTAATCTACTATACAATTCAGTAAGGAGAAAACAATCCACACTAACAAGCACACACACACACCAAAAAAAAGATGTATAGAAATAGGATTTTTTAAATAATAGAAGATGGCAAAAGGAAAGAATATGAAATAAAGATTTGAAGAAAAATAGTGGGGGAAAGTACAATAAAGCAAATGTGAATTGTTTTTTAAGTCAAAAAAGTCCACCACATTGAAGAGATGGAGACACTTCTTTCCCAGGCTCAGTCATGGGTGGGACAAAGTGATGTTTCTTCTCAGATCCAGTCAGACAAGTCAAACCAGATGGGGCCTTTAGAAGTTGAGCCCGTCCCTCCCTGTCTTGCCTGCCAGGCCTTGCCTGCCTCCCTTCCAGCCACTATGAGCTCAGCATGATTGTTGCAGTGCTATATTTATATCAGTGAAGGAAATCTCACTTGGTTGAGTTATATAACTCAGGCATTTATCACTATGCCCATAGGTGTGCCCAAGCAGTGACAGTATATCCTCTAGATGTCTCCCAGTTTCTATTTGTGAAAAGGGCAACCAAAATGTGTGAAGAGGGCAACAAAAGCAGGCTGTGTTGGACAGTTGAGCCATGGACAATGAGTGATCTTATTAGCCCTGGCCAGGCCAACCTCTGTCTTAATCTGTGCCTTTAGTCTGTATCTCTGTACCTTCATTGATGCCAAAAATTGGTGTGTTTTGTCTCTCAACCATATTCCATAGGTCCTAAACATTGTACGAGTGCTTTTTTCTTTATTAAGTATGAATGTAATAATCAACCTTGTTTTAAGGTCCTTATGTTCTGCCTTTTTAAAAAAAAATTATTGTAAAGATGATGAACAGGGGGTTATAGTTATATAAGGTAATGAGTATATTTCTTATTAAACACTATTACCCCCTCCCTCATTTTCCATTCCCCTCCCCTCTTCCCCTTCAAGTTGTAAAGTCCATTTGCAACATAGTATCATTGTTGTATCATTGTTGCATTAGTAGTTCATCCTTTGTCCTGTTGTTTCTGTGATTCCCTTTCCCTTCCAGGGATCAGATAAGCTTATATACAAGATAGGGTATGTAAAGGGTACAGAAAACTAAAACAGAAAGAAAAAAAAGAGAAGTAACTATATACATGACATAGAACCTCTTGTTTCCAATTCTTGGAGCTCATTTTGATATGCTTCATTATATATAGTTCTATGCTCTTAGCAATTGGACTATTATGATCCACTGCTAAGTATATCATAGACATATTCTAGTTATTACAAATGAGGGAAATCATGCAACCTATATTTCATTTTCCAGGTCTTTCCATTTCCTTATGAATGAGGCAATGTCATTCTTTCTGTTGGAAGCATAGAACTCCATTGTGTACATATACCACATCTTAGTCCATTCCTCTTCCTAGGGGCATCTGGGTTGGTTCCATATCTTAGCTATGGTAAATAGTGCTGCAATGAACATGGTTATACTGGTAGCTTTAGTATGGCCTTGTTTGTGGTCATTTGTAAATGCCCGGGGGTAGGATTACTGGGTCAGAGGAGAACTCTATGTTTAGTTGTTTGAGGAACCACCATACTGCTTTCTAATTGATCTAGTCCATTTTGGATACTTTTCACTGAGCATTCATACAAATCTATATATAGCTCCTTTCTCAGAGATGAAGCTGCCACTTGAGTGGAAGTGTTTTCCATTTCCCTTTGTATTACAGACCATGCTTCCCACATGTAGATGTGTGTCTGCAGTTTACAGATTCCTGGTCTCAAGTGGCTCTCAGTGTGGCCCAATGGGACTAATAATAATGCAGACTCTACGTTTGTAGACCTTCCCAGCCTTTCTTTCTCTTTTGTTTATGGCCCTATTAAAGGAGATCTTCCCAAGTCTCCATTCTGCAGTCCAGTATTTCTGAGATTAGAGTAGACCTCTTAGATCACGAGGCCTAGTAGTCAATACCAGGGAATATGATTTATATATTATCGTAATTAAAATTTGGAGAATATTGTCTAAAGATAAGATTTTAGGGAGTCAAAGAAATTGATGTCTTAGTTCCTCTGCCTTCAAGCCTAGATGCTCAAGGGAGAAGAGTTATAGCCATCAGAATTTACCATGATGAGGGGCTGGGAAGGTGGCTCAGTGGTAGAGCGCTTGCCTTGCATGCCTGAGGCCTTGGGTTCGAGTCCTCAGCACCACATAAGCAAAAAGAAAAAAGCCGGAAGTGGCGCTATGGCTCAAGTGGTAGAGCGCTAGCCTTGAGCTGAAGAGCTGAGGGACAGCGCCCAGACCCAGCATTCAGGCCCCACGACCGGACCGAAAGAAAGAAAGAGAGAGAGAGAGAAAGAATTTACCATGATGGCTGGGATCTAAAATCTGTAGGAAGTCAAGGCCCAAAAGCACCTTGGAGGGAGATAGTATAGAGTTTATCACAGTAATGGTGTCTTCCTCGTGACTTCAGGACTCTCAGTGGACCCTGAAATTCTTGGATTCCCTCTTTTGAGTCCCTGAGTCCTAACGATATCCAAAAGATCCAGGACCACCTAGAAAAGGATTTGACCTTTATAAGAATGAGACATGCCCAGAACAAGTCAGGAGTCAGGATTAGGCCAGAAACTTCCACAGAGATCATGAAGCTAAATGGTGTCCCTTCATTTCTTTCCATTCCATCTGTAGCTGCCAGGGAACCCGTTAGATTCCTAAAGGGTCTTACTCTTGAGAGAGAAGATAAATCTCCCAGCAAATTTTGCCACAGTTGTACCCGTTAGCCTTAGAAGATGAAGAATTCAAACAAGAATATGATGGTGACGAACCACTTAAATTCTCAAATGATTTTTCATGTGTGTCCAGTGGCAAGAAACCCCCATCCCAGAGGCAGCAAACACCACTTTCCAACCTAAGAAAACATTCAGGAGGGTGGACATAGAAATCCCAAGTCTCGGTCTGGGAAGGTGGCTCAGTGGTAGAGTGCTTGCCTTGCATGCATAGGCCCTGGGTTCGATTCCTCAGCACCACATAAGCAGGAAAAAAAAAGCCAGAAGTGGAGTTGTGGCTCAAGTGGTAGAGTGCTAGCCTTGAGCTGAAGAGCTGAGGGACAGCGCCCAGGCCCAGAGTTCAGGCCTACGACCGGACCAAAACAAAAAAACAACAAAAAACAGAAATCCCAAGTCTCCTGGTTGATATCACTTGGGCCAGGAAAAAAAAAAAAAGGTAGATAAATGCAGAGACCTAGGATTTGGGGGAGAACTATGTCATCTTGGATGGGCTGATTATTCGGGGAAGAGTTTGTAGAAGCTTGTAGCCATCTCATCTGCATACAGTCAGTTGAAAGGGAGTAATCTGGGCCTTTTTTCAGTTAGTTTATGAGTTTGGCAGTTTAGAGGGCTCTAGACCAAGGCAATGTTCTAGTTTCTAAGCTAGGGATTTTACTGTGGACAAGGCTGTTAGAACATTTTCTTAGGCTACTGGATGTTTTGCTGCTCCTGGCTGTGGCCCTTGTGGGCTATTTGGAGTGGGCTAGAATTTTCTGATGGGATCAGGAGAGGATGAGGAATATGGCTATTCTCTTTGCTGAGTTTTCAGCATTGCAGTATTGACGTATGAAAGGAAGAACTAGATATGTGTATTTATAAAAGTATCCACATCAGATTAAGCTTAAAAAAAATGAATGGTGGGGCTGGGAAGTTGGCTCAGTGGTAGAGCGCTTGCCTTGCATGCCTGAGGCCCTGGGTTCGATTCCTTAGCACCACATAAGCAAAAAGAAAAAAGCCGTAAGTGGCGCTGTGGCTTAAGTGGTAGAGTGCTAGCCTTGAGCTGAAGAGCTGAAGGACAGTGCCGAAGCCCAGAGTCCAGGCCCCACAACCAGACCCAAAAAAAAAAAAAAAAGAATGGTTCATGCCTATAATCCTAGATATTGAGAGACTGAAATTTAGAGGATCAAGGTTTGAAGCCAGGCTGTACAGAAACTCTGTAAGAGTCCCATCTCCTATTTAACCAGCTTAAGTGACTTAGTGGCTTAAATGGGTAGAGCACCAGCCATGAGCAAAGAAGCTGAGCAAAAGCACACAACCCTAGTTTAAGCCATAGTACTGTCACACACATAATCAGATTAGTAGGATCTGCTTTGTCACTCTGAAAAACATCAGGGTCAGATTTGCAAACAAAACTAGTAAAGAGGAAGGTGTTGTTGTTGTTGTTTTGTCAGTCATGGACTTGAACTCTGGGCCTGGGTGCTGGCCCTGAGCTCTTGGGCTCAAGGCTAGCACTCTGCCATTTGAGCCACAATGCCACTTCCAGTTTTCTGGTTGGTAATTGGAGAGAAGAGTCTAACAGACTTTCCTGCCTGGACTGGCTTTGAACTGTGATCCTCAGATCTCAGCCCCCTGACTAGCTAGGATTATAGGCATGAGCCATTGGTTTCTTTTTATTTTTTCACTTTCTCCATGCTAGTCATGTGACCACTTGAGCTGTGCCTCCACCCCTTTTGTGTGTGTGTGTGTGTGTGTGTGTGTGTGTTTCAATAGTGGACTTTTATCATTAATGTTTTACATTAATGTTTTACATATAGATTTTTGTATTTGTTTTTGTTTGTTCATTAGTTTATTTGTTTTACAATGGGAATAATATGATCAAAAATGAAGATTTAAGAAAGTAAATTATGATTCCAACTGCAAAGTGTGGCCAACATGTTGTACTGTTTGGCCTGCAGGGTCTGTTTAAGTTTTGCTTGAAGAATGCAGTAGACTTGAGACCTTCAAATTCCTTTCTGGCTCATCTCCCAAATTCATTTGTCACTTACTTGTCTTCATCTGCTAAATGAAGGAGCTGGATTGATTCCTAAGGTCTGGTGTCCTCCTTTTAAAGCCTGTTTTTTTTTTGTTTGTTTTGTTTTGCTTTGCTTTCTTCTTGCAAGAAGTATTGGGAGAGCTCTGGGTGTGCTTTTGCGATCATTCTGACTCATCAGGAAAGTCCCACTGTAAACACACAGTGCTAAAGGATGGGTCTATATCCGTTAATTTTCCCTGCCCAGAGACAGCCCTGCTTTGGGTTTCCCCCATGATGTCATTTACATAAAGTACTGGCCCCCAAGTGGGGTATACTCAGATGCCATGTGTCTCTTCGATCTCTCTTGGGCATTGGTAGGGTGTGACGATTAGAAGTCAAAACTCATGAGGTAAGCATGGTGGCTGAAATCCCAGCACTTGGAAGTCTAACCCTGGGTTGAAGCCCTGGTACCAGTACCAAAAAAAAAAAAAAAGGTAAAATGTTTATGCCTTTCCACACAGCCTTCATTCTAGGCTAGTATGATCCTAAGAATAAAAACACCATATGGTGCATGTTCTAGGTAGGTATACCAGGATGTATGTACAATGGTTCCCCAGGGAGTAGCCTAAAACATTGATCTCATTGGATCTGAGGAAGCCTCACAGATGAACTAGGACAGTGACCAGGATGATTATGAAACTGCTGGGTAAGAATAATAGGTCTTAACTGCTAACAAGGAAGCACTGCCTACATACTGTAGTTTATCTTCTTTTATGGGTATGTAAACTGTCTTATCATCGTGTGTGTCAGGCTTATGCTTGAGCCACACCATCAGCCTTTGTGCTTTTATTTTTTTATTGGTTTGTTTTCAGATAGACTTCCTTGCCAGCTATTTCCAAGCTGTCCTAGAACCATGATCTTTCTATGCCTACCTCCCAATTAGCAGAGATAAGCATATACTGTTACACATGGCAGGATTGTTATTCACGTACTATTACACAGCATACCATTTAGCAAGACCTCATAAAATACAATAAAAAATAAGAAGGTATACAATCTATTTCTTGAACAGTCTCATCAGGATATAAGCATCAATTTTTTTCTTTCTTTTGGCACTATAACCAGTTAGAAGGACTCTTAAAATTAAAGCAATGGGAAGATTGTCATATTATTCCGAATTTGTAGCTTTTCATTTTCCTCTGATTAAAAGGACAGGCCCACTCAGCTTCTTAATCCATTACTGTTCATCTCAGCATTCCCTCTCTGTCCATACATATTATTGTTTGACTATTGGATATCTTTTTAATGATGCTGGTAGAATTATTTTTCCCAAACAGTCTTCACTTGTAACATTTTAATTGCCAATGAATTAATTGACTCATATCTGCGTGCTGGGGCTTGTTGTAGACATAGGTCATGTTTGGAAACCACCTAGGAGGTATGTGGTTATGCTTATGTTTGCCGCGGCACAGGTAATTTCCTTGTTGCAACTCTGTTTCCCTTAAGAACAAATACTAACAAGTAGCTGCCCTTGTGCTCATTCAAGGGTCTTGATTGAACAAACAGCCTACCTGTAAGGTTCTATGGGTTGAAAATGTATAGTGTTTTCCCCTTGACTATTTTGAACTCATTTCTCTTGACAGTATACAATTTATTTGGTTTCTTCACTCTTGAAAATCAACAGGTTTGTTTTTTTTTTTTAATGTGTGCATTTTTTTTAAGTGCATATCCCTTTGACAGTAATTTGGGGAGTATCCATGACTTAAAACCCATCAAGATTCATACTGGGTTGTAGGAGAAACGTACAAAACTGACCAGTGGAAGCCTGACGGAAATAAGTGTTTTACAATGAGATTCCAAGCCAATGGGGAAGTGAAAATTTTTGCTTTGCTAAAAGGGTGTTGAAGCCAGCATAGGCAGACTTTGAGGAACAGTTCATTACTACTATAGAAGCCATATGTGGGTCATTCTTAAAGTCACAGAAATGTATATTTCTGCTTCCTATTGCTACTATAACAAAGGATCACAAGGTTGGGGGGGAAGGATGGAAAGGGGAAACCAAAGAGGAGGCTACAATGCTTGATAAGAAATGTACTCACTATCTTGCCCATGTAATTGTAACCCCTCCGTACAGTATTTTCACAATAAAAACAACAACAACAAAGGATCACAAGCTTGGTAGCTTGAACAGCACAAATTTATTATCTTCTGATTCTGCAAGTTGGGAGTATAACATGGATCTCATGGTCTAAAAAGCTAACAAAGGTGACAAGGGCTCATTATTTTCTGGATCTTATGGTGAAATCCATTCCCTCACCCTTTCTGCTCTGCCTTTCTTGCTTATGGCCTCCATCCATCTTCAAAGCCAGTAATGATGGGCAGAATTCTTCTACCACTCTTCTGGCTCTTGCTTCCCACTTACCTGTGAAAGAATTCTTATGCTGACATTGCTATCACATAGTTAATCCAGAATAATCTTTCTATTTTCTGGTCAGCTTCATGGTAGTCTTAATTAAACCTGTTACCCTAATCATAGGTTCTGAGGATTAGCATATGGACATGGGAACATTATTTCATATGTAAAATGAAGGTGGCGCACTGTATTATAGTCTATTGAGATACAGCCACTGGAAATATTTGCATTCTTCCTTTCATTTCTTTTTTTGTTTGTTTGTTGGTTGGTTGGTTATAGGGCCTGAACTCTGGACTTAGGCGCTGTCCCTCAGCTCTTCAGCTCAAGGCTAGTGCCTAGTGCCCTACCATTTGAGCCATAGTGCTACTTCCACCTTTTTCTGCTCATGTGGTGCTGAGGAATCAAACTCAGGGCCTCATGCATGCAAGGCAAGCACTCTACCACTGAGCCTCCTTCCCAGCCCTTTCTTTGCATTCTTACACCAGCCTGTTTAGGCTACTACAGAAATAGAATACCATAGACTAAGATAGTGCTAAACACCTTCTAAAGGCTGAGAGATACAAGAAAAAAATGCCAGAGATCTGTTGTTTGATGAGGGTTGGTTTCTGAGTACCATCCTCACATCGCAGGAAGATAATAGCTGGCTTGCTGACATATCAATCATGAGGACTGCCCTATGACTTAGGTACATCCTTCTAATACCATCATATTATGGGTTAGGATTTCAATATAGAAATCTGAAGGGCACACAAGGTTTCAAGATTGTATCAGTGAAGATGTTTCTCATGGCTTAAAAGAACTTGGGTTGTTGAAGTAGCTCAGGACACACATTCAGTGATGAAATTCAAATCCAGGGGCAGAACTATCACTGGTTGGCACATGGTTGAACTATAGTTGTCAATATATAAGAGCTATTTTGGCTGGAAATTGGATGTGAATTTGTAGCTTAGTCAGGTAATAATTCTTATTCCGGGTATGTGCATGGCAGATTTATTCCAGGCTCTTATCTGAATTGTGAAACATCTGATTTCTTTAATGAAGACCTTCAGAGGTAGGTCACATGTTCTTAGAATTATATATATTTCATTGTCAAATTTATTTGGGAGACGTCATCCACTCTAGCTGTGATGGTAAATCCCATTGTTCTTGCTCAGAATTGTATTCTGTATTATAGATGCTATGCAGCTTAAGCTGCTTTTCGTAGAGATTTCTGTTTCAGTCATTTAATGTTTCATTGTACTTAAGTGACCCTTAGGTTAATAGTGCAGAACACCACAAATAGGTAGGTAGGCTATAAAGAAGCATTTCTTACCTATAGCTGCCTTTCTGATGTTGTGACAGGATAGTGAAACATAGGGTTTAATGTCCTTATTTCCCTGGGGTCCCTTACAGAGTTGAATGCTCTGAGACCTCAGCTTTAGCTGACTGCTTGTTGTCTCTAGCCAAGACCTTACTTCAGATCTGCTGGTGGATTTAATCCTGGTGACTTTATAAATGAATAGACAAGCATTATTTTTTTAATATTGGAAAATTGAACAGGCTTCACTATTTGATATAAGCAGTATAGTTAGGAATTCAGGGACCTTTGTTAAAGAGAAATATATAAACTGTCTTGAAAGAGGGAATTTAGTTAGCAAGTAGCATATGAATAGAACACAGCAAAATATAATATGTATTATACCTTAAGACTAAAAGCAAGGGCAGAATAAGAGGGTGATAGGATAGGGAGAGACAGGGAGGACAAGTCAGGCAGAGAGATAAAATAGGGGGTATGCTGGTGTAAAACCAGTGGATATCCTTCTTGCCTGCTTTTATAATCAAAATTTTAAGTGGGAATGTTTCAGTTACTTGTCTCCTTGAAGACAAACCCAGCTGGAGGTGAGGGTGTGACATCATTTTCTTGATTAATCTTTCAAACAGAAAAGCTTCTGTTGATGTAGACTGGAACAGTCAGTTAACCTGTCACTCATTCCCCAGTGGAATTGTTTGGGGATTAATTTAGCCTTTCCCATAGACACATAAAACCTTCCCACCCCTCTCTCTACCTCCTTTTTTAGAAAAAATCGACTATCTTTTCTGAGTTACTCATCAGTTCAAATTTTTTGGGTTTTTATTAATGAGTATAAGTTAAAAAGAAAAAATGTTTCTTATAGCCAGGTAACAGTGGCTCATGCCTATCATCCTAGCTACTCAAGAGGCTGAGATCTGAGGATCATGCCAGTCTGGGCAGAAAAGTCCATGAGACTTTTATCTCCAATAAATTACTCAGGAAAAGTCAGAAGTGGAGCTGTGCTCAAGTGGCAGAGCACTAGCCTTGAGCACAAAGAAACTCAGGAGACAGCACCCAGGTCCTGAGTTCAAGCCCCAAGACCAACACCAAAAAAAAGTTTTCTCATGAAAACAAGAGAAAAGGAGAGTGATGGAAAGGGTAACTGATCAAGAAGGAGTAACATGGACATGTTAAATTGTAACCTTCTTGTTACTGCCATTTGGAGATAAAATAAATTGTTTAAATAGGGATACAGGAGGACTCATTGCAACAATGAGGTGTACAAGACTTTATATCGAAAAACCAACTTTACAACTTTGGTGCGAGGTGGGGGAGATGGGAAGGGGAAACAAAGGAGGAGGCAACAATGCTTGATAAGAAATGTACTCCTTACCTTGTTCATGTAATTGTAACCCCTCTGTACGGTATTTTCACAATAAAAAATAAACTTATGGCAAGTAATTTTTGAATGATTTGGCATTGGATTAATTTTAGCTACTCTTTTTAAATTTTAATTTTTTATTGTTTTTATAAAGGTGATGTATAGAGGAGTTGCAGTTATGTAAGACAGGTAATAAGTACATTTCTTTTTGAACAATGTCACCCATTCCTTCGCTCTCTAGTTCATTTTCAACATAGTGTCTAGTGAGGACCACTTCTGCATTTGTTCACCCTTTGTCCCTCCATTTCTATGCCCCCACTTATCCTCCCAAATACAAATAAATGAACAAACGGGACAGAAAACAAAAACAGCAACAAAGGGGGAAAAAAACTGCTTGTTCCATTTCCTGGGGTTTATTTTGATAAATCTTTATATGATCAGATGCACATAGATTGCGCCTTTGTGTTCCTCTCCTAAGAGTATCCTTCGGTCTCACTGTGTGTGAATGCCTAGAGTCCTGTATAATTTTATCACATCCCAGTGTGTTTTAGGTCTAGTTTTCGCATATAAGAGAAAAGCTGCACCCTTTGTCTCTCTGAGCGTGTTTAGCCACTCTTTTTAGGATTCAAAGCTGATTTACCAAAAAACCTGAACTCTAAGACTCTTGAGAAATTAGTGGTAGAAGAAGAAGCTAAATAAAGCAGGAAAGAGACCTCGTGTGGGGCGTAAGATAACAGCTTCTTCAGGGCCATTAGCCTGAAAATTATATTTGGGGTTGGAAACTGGATTTATTCTTAATTTGGAGACTTGACTGTGAAATGTGATGTAAAGAGTTTTTTGGGACATTGATGAAACTTGCACAAGGTCTGCATGAAAGCCTGGGATTTGCACCCATGAAAAAGTGGACAAATGAAGCAAATTCGACAAATTTTGGGGAATTCATGAATCTGGGCAATAGGTATATCTGGTTCATTCTGTAGTCCTGTGCATTTGAGAGAGTGAGACATTTCTGACTGACTTAAGCGTTTACCTGCTCACCTTGAATCCATGGTTCAGTTGTACCTTCCATCACATATGGTCACACTTTAATATTCTGTTAAGGAACATATCAAAGAGCCACATACTGTCCTGAACCTGTCATCATCTTATCTGCAGCTGTAGATTCTGGACCGAAAACTAAAGGGTTGACCTTCAGAGGATGGACCAGGTGGCTTAGAAAAGAAAAAGAAACTTTTGCTTTATTAATTCTTCTTTTTTTGTAGGACCTTGATAAGGCCTCAGACCTTCTATGATGGGAGTCATTCCTGTGCAAGAGGAGTGTGTCATATTCCAATGGCTGAGCCATTTTGCCCCAAAACAAGAGAGGTTTGTAGTCTTTCTTGAAAATGTATCAAAATAGAGCATAAGAGCTTGAGGTGTCCTCTGCAGTTATATCAGTTGGTTGAGCAGGTGGGCCCTTTTTCTCCCTCAAGTGTGCTTATTAATACAAGATTTTTCGTTATGTCAAAAAGAAACTTTACAACTTTGGGAGGGGGGAGGATGGGGGGGTGGGGGAGGAGGGGAAGGGGAAACAAGGGAGGAGGCTACAATGCTTGATAAGAAATGTACTCATTATCTTGCCCATGTAATTGTAACCCCTCTGTACAGTATTTTCACAATGAAAAAAAAAGATTTTATAAAGAGTGTTTTCCCTTTGTTAATAATGCTGCTACTCAGTCATTGTTATCTGAAGTACTCAGAGTTGTGACCTACTTTTCTTTTTTAGTACACTTCAAGTTTGTCAGGATACCTTTTAAATATTTATAGGGTAACATATTAGTCATGAGTATATAGTATGAAATTAAATTACTTAGGGTCAAGTTTGTCCTATGAAAGGTAAAACTTTACAAGTGTCTTGACCTGTGCCTGTCAATACAGAACACCCTATGGTTGGTGAATGACATTACTATGGATAATGTAACAATGGATCAGTTTCGTTTTTTTGCCAGTTTGAGTGTGCTCATTTGCTCATTATCTTGCCTCTTCTCCAACATTGTAGTAAACAATGTAGCAACATCAAGGCTAGTCATGATACAAAGTAAAGAACCTAAGTTGTAGTTCTCAGAAAGTAAAAAATGTCTGTTGGAACTCTTATGTCATTGCCTGATCCACATGTGCTATTCTTACAGTCTTAGGTTTGAAAGTCAAGCACAACTCAAAAGACCGAACTGTTGCCAGAACTGCTTAGTAAAATATATCTTTCAAATTCATTTAGTGAATATAACACTTGTTCAGGTGGTTTAACACCTGCATGTAGAAAGTACATTATTTCTTTTAGCTTTTTATGTTCAGCCCTAGGTAGTTATGAGAAACCAGTTTCTGTAGAGAACAGCAAGGATATCTGAACTTTACTCTGATCTCAGACACAAATCCAGATTCTTAGATGGGACTTGTGGAAGGAAGGTATTTCAGTTATACTGTTGCATATTGATTCTTTATGAGTTGTATGAAAGGTACACTTTTTTAACCTTAAAAAATAGCAGATTAAGTTTATATGTGTATATATAATATAATTTCATATCATTGTATATATATGTCTCTAGATAATTTCATTTCATGCTACTACTAATCTTACTCTCAAATATAGCACTGACCAAAAGACATTTGCTGCTCAGGGTGAGATGAAGTAGGAATAAAATTCTTGTCTATGTGAATATAGAGGCTGCTTAGAAAAATAGGCTAAGAGAGGATATGCATGTCAGCGTGAAATCTGAGATTCGTTGCCAAGAAGAAACCAGTGGCTTGGAGAACTAGGAGTTGGCTGGGAATAGGAAGCACCACTGACCTGCATAAAGTGCATATCAATGTGGTACTGTGGTGTCAGTTTCCAATATAATTTAACCCCCTCAAATCAAACTGATTCAGCTAGTACTAGTCAAACCAAGAACTGAGTGAATGCTGGGGAGGGCAGTTGAGAAAATGGCAAAAATAAGTCGATAGAGCATTATTTTGTTTTTCTTCCTTAAGAAAGAGCTTTTAAACTATCTTAGAAAGTGTAAAAAGTAGCTGATTTTTGCCACTTGGTAATGCTTGCTTTCAGTACCAATGTATCTTTTACTTACTCGTGAGGAAAGATTGTCACAGTGAATCAATTTATTAACTATTGTGGAAATGGCACCAACTTGTAGTCATCTCGAGAGATATTCTGCAAATTCTGACACATTAAGTATATTTAACTTGGTAACCTCATGTTGCTAGTTCCCCTATGAGAATTTTAATAGCTTCAGTAAGACAAAGACATGAAATCATCTTACCTCAGAACTTAAATTGGACCCAATAGTTTTTTTTTCTGCTGCCTTAAGATGGTGTTGTCAGCCCATATGTTTCAACCCATATCAGTAAGTCTCCTTTTTCCTTTCCTATAATCAGGGTACTTAGCTCTTAGGGTAATGGTGAGGACCTATGTAGGTAAGTAGGTAGGTAGATAGGTAGGTATATGAAACCACTGTGAAGTTTAGCCAGGATATACAGATGGATTGAAAGACACTTGAAGGCAAGATAAATATAATATTTTGTTTTTGTTTTTTGGTCCAGTCGTGGGGCCTGAACTCTGGGCCTGGGTGCTGTCCCTCAGCTCTTCAGCTCAAGGCTAGCGCTCTACCACTTGAGCCACAGCGCCACTTCTGGCTTTTTTCTTTTTGCTTATGTGGTACTGAGGAATCAAACCCAGGGCCTCAGGCATGCAAGGCAAGCGCTCTACCACTGAGCCAACTTCCCAGCCCCAAGTACATTATATTTTGATATGTTCATTATCCACTGCTAAATCTTTTGACTTTGAGTTATTCCATTTTAGATATGTAATGTCCCAAGGCCTTTTGCCTGTTATTTGGAAAAGATTTAGGAGCTTCCGGTACCAATCATCATTAAAGGACTACATTAGCATTTAAATAGTGTTTACAATGTTCCCAGCACAGTTTTGTGTTACTGTGTGCCTTATTTAATCCTTGTAATATCTGAATTATACAATATTATTACAGACAAGAAAAATAAAGCATAAAGACGTTAAGTACTTTCAATGGTGTTTTAGTGGTTAATAGTTACTAATTTGATTTAAAAATTTTGAAAGCTGGGGGCATGGTGATATGCATCTATAATCCCAGCTATGTGGGAGGAAGAGATAGGAAGATCAAGATCTTAGTCCCATCCAGGCAAAAACAGAGACCCCATCTGGAAAACAAACTATAAAGACAAAAGGACTGAAGATATGGCTTAGGTGATAGAGCACTTGCCTAGCAAATGGGAGGCCCTAAGTTCAAACCTCAGTACTCCAAAACAAAGACCACCACCACCACCACCTCACACACAAAGGGAATGTTAAAGCTCAGGCTAAGACAGTAGGAAAAATAACTGATAATTTGAAGATAGAGGTAACTATTAATTTGAAAACTCTGGACAAAACAATGAAAGTTTTAATAGTTCTAAAATACTTGTTCAGAGAATAAAAGAAAGCCCCAAGGTAAATTTCTTGGACAGAAGAAAGTCAGTATAGCCCCCTTCTCGCTTCACTATAGATTCTGGGAATTGCAACAGGCAAAAGAGAAATCATTTTCTACCCCAAAACAAAGATTTTCTAAAAGGCTGCAGATTCTGTATGAAAGAGAAGTGAATGCTAATTTTTCAAGAGCTCAGGAAGTAGAATTCAGCACAGCTGTTGGGGGCTGGTGGGGAGGGGGGAATACAAGAAGCACCTTAGGGGAGCCTCAGAGGTCAAGAGCTAGGAATCAAGTCTGGATTCATAGCCTACATTAGTTTCCTGAAGTTGTTCAAAAGAGATGGCATTAAAGCACATAAGGGAACATGTGGAGTACAGAGAAAGCCCCGTGTTGCCCTGGTAGCTATGAACTATGTGTTCAGGGGGCTGGGAGAACTGTGTAAATGAGTATAGAGTGAGGGCATATTTTAAGTAATTAACTTGCTAAACATCAGGGGGAAATAAAATCATAGCTTGACTGTATGTTTTCAGTTTGTTCTTCTTTATCTAGGTCCTCATAGAGACTGCTAAGAAGCTAGGACTTCGATGCCACTCAAAGGGGACAATGGTCACAATCGAGGGGCCTCGTTTTAGCTCTCGAGCAGAAAGCTTCATGTTCCGCACCTGGGGGGCAGATGTCATCAATATGACCACAGTTCCAGAGGTGGTTCTTGCTAAGGAGGCTGGGATTTGCTATGCAAGCATCGCCATGGCGACAGATTACGATTGCTGGAAGGAGCATGAAGAAGCAGTAGGTGGCATTTTCTTCTCAACATGTGTGGGTTTCTAAGTTTTAATGAGCCATTAAGGGTGCATCTTTATTCCTTCTGTATTACTTCCAGAAAGTGTCTCTCTCTCTACAAAGTTTTAAAAGTATTAGGTATTAGCAGATATTTTGTAGAGGTCTCATTGGAAATTATGAACAAAGATCCTTATGGCAAAAGCAGGAGAACTCATCCAAGGATCGACAGTTAAAATTACGTTGTAGACGTGGCTATTAAGAATCATGTTGAGAGTTAACCTTACTTTAAGGATAAAGGTGTATTTTGACTGTAATTTCCTTGAGCAGTGCTACATTTATTACATTTACTTTCAGGGGGAAAAAGATTCTGTCTATCCATCTATTAAACCTACCACTGCTGGATGCTGTGTAAATAGATAAGTCCTTCTAGGAAGAAAGCAGAAATTAGCAAAATAAGAAAACTAAAGGTTTAGGAAGAAACAATGTTGTGAGATGAAGAAGTACTATCCAAATGACTAAACCAAGATTGAAAGTCTGAGAACCCTTCCTGGCTTAAGTGTGTTGAGAAAGGACATGATTGAGAAGCAGAGAGAGGGAGAAGTATGATCTAGCTACAGCAGGGCCTACAGACTGGTAGGGATTTAATTTGGCTATGGGGGTGAGGAGGTATTAGGCAGGGGAAACAAGATCTAGCTAGACTTTGAGGATACTGAACATTGAAGTTAAGCTTTCAAAACAAACGTTTTTACTGTAGAAAACATTAAACATCTATGAAACCCAACTGCACAGTTACCAACTATGGCTAATCTCCTGTTTTAGATAGTCCCCTATATAACTTCTTCCCCCACCCCTTCACCCCCATTCTCATTTTGAAATTAAAAGTCTTCTTTCAACTTAAAGAAAAATAACCGCAACACCATTATTGTACTGAAACAGTATTAATTTCTTAATATAATCAAATGCTGAGATTATTCTCATTTTCCTTCTGATCTTAAAAAGTTTGGTCAAATTATGATCCCCTACTATCCACATGTTGTATATTTATGGTATGCTTCTTAAAATTCTTCTTAATCTAATATTCCCTCTTTTTTCAAAACTATAGTGAATGAATTTTGAAGCAAGAAGTGTAGATGCTGCCTAACTATATTCTTGGTGCTGGTGGTTTCACAGAAAACAAGGCAAGGTATTCTTGCCATATCTGTTCATGTGTGCAGTGTTTGGGGACACAGGTGAAACTAGATTCTTTCTTCCTAGTGAGTTCTTTATTTTGACTCCTCATTATGATATGCTGTTGCTAAGTAGTAATATACCTTTTTATGTAAGATATGTGAAAATCCTAACTTAAATTATACCATGATGTTTGGTTTGGCAACTTTGTAACTCATGGGACAATTTAGCCTCATGACTTTTGTGAAGCTGCTTCCAATTAATTAATTTTAGGGGGAAAAAAAAAAAGGAAAAGCTCCAGCTTGGCTGGATTGCTTTTTGCTTGGAGTTTTCTGTCAGTCTTAACACATATGCCTCCCTTGCAGAAGGTTGAAAAGCACCCAGAGATACTTATTCAAAAACAGAGAAACTAAACTCTGTCTAAGCGTTTAGTCATGAAGACAAACTTAGTTAATTCCAGAGGAGACACATACACAGAGATGACATCAACTCAGCCAGTCATGTGGCATTGGGCTTTAAACAAATATATGACCTGGCATGGCAAAGAAGCATCTAGAGTTGCCTAAACCTGCCCTTAATTCTAATTTCTCCATGACTACCAATACTAGGGAAGTTGTTTGATGTGTTGCCTTACTGCGGCATAAAGCCAGATTTGAGTTTGAGGGATGGAGTTTCTTTTTTTAAAAAATGTTATTGTTGAGGTGATACTCAGAAGGTTACAGATACATAAGTAAGGTAGTGATTACATTTCTTGTCTAACTTGGGGGTAGGGTTTCTTTAGTTATAATTTTGACCTTGCAGAATTACTAGGAGGATAAATCCAGTAGTATATGTAGAGCATTCGCTCACAGGAGGGTGGTTGTCAGATGGTAAGCACAAGGGAATTGGGAAGGGGGAGTATTGTCAGAAAAGTTTGCAAAGATTATAACTTATGAGGTTTGAGTTGACCTTGAATAGAGGGTTAGATTTTTTCCTGTGAGTCACAGGGTCAGTAGGAAGGGCATTTTGGGTGGAGCCCAAGAGCAGAAACAAAGGCAAGAGAAGTCAGAATCAGTGTAGATGTATCAGTCACAGGAAAAGCTCATAGAAAAAGTAAGAGTAAGGTAAAGCTCTTGGCCACTTCATGTCCCTGCATTCTATGACTCAGCTAAAGCCAGGCCTTATCTTGTATTTGGCAAGTCCCCAGCTGGCCACTGTTTTGTGTTACACAGTAGTGGAAACTTCCTCACTCATGCTGCTCTTACCTTTTTTCTAAGTACATCAATTATTCCATCAGTTTATGACCAGTCACATTTCATCTATGATTTTAATCCAGAAATATTTCAGAAAGTATCAAACATAATCACATTGTATCTTAACAGTAATTTATGTTGTTTTTTTCTAGTAACATTTCTATAAAGAAATCATAGTTCTGGGCATGATAGCACATGCCTAAAATTCCAGCACATGGGAGACAGAGATAGGAATATTATGAGGTCCAGGCCAACTTGTACTACAAGAGAGCTTTCTCAACAAAATGGAGGGGGAAAGAGAGGAAGGAAGCCCTTGTCCTGTTGAGTTTCTCATAGTTTAAGTTTGCTGATTACTAAAATCTAAAAACTAAAATCTAACAGACTTCTTTATTTTCCATGTTTTCTGTAAATTGGTAGAGATTTGATCAAACTCAAGAATGTAAATGGTGCTTTGTTATATTCTGTCTGGAAGCACATATTGACTGGGTTCATGTGTGGGTGTGTATATGTGTCAGTCCTGGGGCTTGAACTTGGCACCCAGACTCTGTCCCTGAGCATTTTTGCTCCAGGCTAGCATTCTACCAACTTGAACCATAGCTCTACTTCCTGTATTTTGGTGGTTAATTGAATATAGGAGTCTCATGGACTTTCCTGCTTAGGCTGGCTTCAAACCACAATCCTCAAATCTCAACCTCTTAAGTAGGATTATAGGTGTAAGCCACCACCACCTGGCTTAAGTAGGGTTGTTTTTGTTTGTTTGACTGGTTAGTTTAGTTTTCTTTGTTGGTTTGTGACATTAACAGCCAATCTATTAATTCATTAGTACTTAGACTTAAAATGGAGGCTAGACCAGCACAAGTGGCTCATGCCTGTTGACCTAGTTATTCAGATGCCTGAGATCTGAAGATAATAGTTCAGAGCCAGCTGGAGCAGGAAAGTCCATGAGACACTAACCTCCAAATTAGCCACCAAAAAGCCAAAAGTGGAGCTGGAGTTTCAAGTGGTAGGTCACCTCATCGAGCAAAAATGCTAAGGAACAGCATCCAAGTAAGCCCTAGTACCAGCAAGCATGTGTGCACACACACACACACACACACACACACACATATCCCTTCTGTTTGGTTATCCAATACAGCAACCCTTTTAAGACTAGAAAATATTCTACTGTGGACAGGGAGAACAGCCATATTTTAAAACTCTGTTAATCTGAGGTAATTTTTCATATACCCTGTTGAGAGCTTTCAGTGCTTTTCAGAAATACCAATAGGTTTCTCCCCAGAACTGAAACTATTGTGATAAGTGAAGTGTTTGGGCTCCAGGGCTTGAGTTTGTATTAAACGGGTTTGGCTTAGGTTTGTGTTGTCTATTCAGGCTGCTGTCACAGCAGGTAACTATCACAGGTAAATACCTAGGCTAAACTTTGAGACACACACAAAAAAAGGTCAGTCTTCACAATTTTAGAGTTTGAGGAGTCCCAGCTGATTCGATGTACAGGGAAACTTACTTCCTCCTAGACATCTCCACACTGAACCTCACGTGGTTAAAGAGTGAAGGAGTACTCTGTAACCTCTGTCCCAATTCAGGGAACCTCTCCTTTACCACCTGATCACCTCTCAAATGTCCTAATACTCTTTCCTGAGGATTAGGTTTCAACAGATGTATTTGGGAGGGACACAAACATGCACACCATAGCAAGGCTGGAATGCAGAAAAATGTTCTGCAGAAAGCAATGGACTTTTAAATTTTAATGAAATCCTATGTTGTTGTTTTTCCAGGTTTCAGTGGACCGTGTTTTAAAGACCCTGAAGGAAAATGCCAATAAAGCTAAAAGTTTACTGCTTACTACCATACCTCAGATAGGGTCCATGGAATGGTCAGAAACTCTCCATAACCTGAAGGTAAGTGTCCTTCCACATCTGTAAGCAGACTCTCCTGTAGATCGTTAGCTCCTTTTTTCTCTTACTTGAATTTCACATTTGGTCTATCTCTTCATGTTTTTTTATGCAAACTTGGATTTATCTTCAGTGAGTTTCATGCCTTTACTACTGTACCAGCCCCTTATGAAGCTGTACAATCACTTTCTGGCTAAGAGCTTTGGAGACTGAGGTCAGGAGAGTTTCCTTATCTAGTGTCACACATGCTTCACATTGTCCTAGAGTGTATTCTTAAGATCAAAACACATGATGTCATGTGGATGTCTTACCCACATTGGGTAAGAGTTGCCTCAAATTTTTTGAGTTTGTGTATTTATCCTGGTATCTAAAGAGGCTCTTTCTTGAGATGTCCTAGAGTACATCTATACTCTTGGGTTTTATGACAGAAGCTGAGGAAAAATATGAAAGATTGATGGGAACCCTCCCAACCTATGCCATCTAGGAGCCCAGGAACTGGAGCCAGGAGTTTTGTGTGATAAGAGTGGTGTGTAATAATCGCTGGTTTACACAGTGTGAGTGCTCTATCTAGCAAAGCTGGTTTGAAACTACCAACCCAGAGCCAATGAGAAGTTAGGAAGTGGCACGCACAAGCTGGTACAAGCAGACTCCAGCACATCGCTGCAACATCAGTGACTCAGCGTCTAAGACTGGAAAAGTTGGGAAGGCCAAAAATCCCTTTACTACTAGAAAACACATCCCTTGGTTTCAATCATGTATATATCTATAGTAAACAAATGGTATTAATGAAAATGGCTTTCAATGAATACATGATACTCTCTTCTTTGCCTTTAAATGTGTTATAAGTATTCAGACGTAGGAAACCATTTTTTTTTAACCTATGAAGAACAGATAGCGAGGGATGATAGAGCCACTTGCCTAGCAAGCACAAGGCCCTGAGTTCAGACCCTAGTACCATTTTAATTTTAAGAAAAAAGAAAAAGAGACAAAAAATATATTCTATAAATTAGTGAATTTGGTTTAGATGTTTAGTTTAGGCCAGATATCAGTAGCTGCTCTTGCTTGTAATCCTAGCTTTTCAGGAGACTGAGACTTGGAGGATCATGGTTCAAAGCCAGCCTGGCTAGAAAGTCTGAAAGATTTGTTTTCCAGTGGTAGAGTGCCATTCATGAGCAAGAAAGCCAAACAGACCACAAGGCCTAAAAATTAAGTTATAACTTGATATTGGAAAAATAAAGAGAATGAAAAGCCTCAGTTCAGAACCTGGTAGCAGCAAACAAAAAGGAAGTAGAGGGGCTGGGAAGGTGGCCCAGTGGTAAAACCCTTCAGACCTTTAGGAGGAAATGTCTTCAGATACAAATGAAGATGACTATAAATGGGAACTATTAGTATATAGAGGAGGCAGCATGGAGCCAGTGACGCCAGGAATAATTGAGCTCCTAATTCACAATTCCTCTTGAGCAGTAGGCTCCCAAGCCTTTCTGCAGCCAGAAATGGTAGAAACCAACCTCAGAAAAGGCCATCCAAGGACCTCCTGCCCTGAGACCCTCTGAAGAGAAGGCTGGGAAGGAAAAGAAGGCCTGCAACTCCACTCTAGGAATCAGATGGGATCTCACCCTACTCACATCTGAAGACAGGAGGCCTCTTTTGAGCCATAGTTTAGACCAGCCACCAGCACTTTGGTAGGTGAGGCACCAGATGGTGTCTGACTCAGCCCAGATGTGTTCCAGCAAGAGGCAGAGACTACGGTCTGCCCTCAGCCAAGCCCAACCTTGTTACAATTGTCATAGCTCAGATGGTGTGAAAAATAAAAATGCTAGGGCTCTCCCCTTGGAAACTTAAATGTACTTCCAAAGAATTCCTAGAGGGTGAGAGGAAAGATTTCAAAGTTTGTCAGATACAACATTGCCTGGGCAAGGGACAGTAGGAGGCCTGGAACAGTATAGGGGAAGGCTGGACAAGGCCCTGGGTAGGCAATGCTTCTTCAAGGCCCATGCAACCTGGGTCTAGAACATTGTATCTCTTTAGTGATAAGAGAGAGGTAGATGCTGCATCCATCTTCATTTCTCAGGTGGGGAGACTGAGGCACAGAGGGATAGGGAAGAAGGCTGAACATAAGCAGAGCCACTCACCCATATGATCCCCTGGAGTCTACAGAAGGCAGTGTCTCCTGAGACCTGCAGGAGAGAGCAGTCTCCCATCATGGGCAGGCCAGAGAGGTTTCAGATGGTTGTTTTGTTGTCTTGTTCACTCTTTCTTCCTTTCCTTTCATGAAAAATTTATCCAAAACCCATTTTGTCAGGCTAAACAAGGTTATTGAGGCTGGTGGGGTCCATGTTCTCCCAGTCTAATGAAAAGATAATATATTCTGGAGCCAGGCTGGTAGCAAGCTGAAGCTCCCCATTAAATTCTGAGATTAGGAAGGTGAGAACTTCTAGTCTGTAGTGCATGTTTGCAAGTTGAATGTGATGCATGTTTTCAGTTTTGGGTGAGTTTATCAAGTTGTAATCCCATTGTAAGTCAAGGAGAATCTAGAGATACAGATTAGGTGATAAAGTAGGTGATAGAATCTCTGGTTTAGTGGATTTGCGTTCCTGTATTTCTTAGTGCCATCCATTGAGGCTTTCCAAGAGCAATGACACTCTGAAAAGCATGCCTTAACCCAGATCTTCTAAATGTGCTTGTTCACTAAAATGACCTGGGACTTCCTCAAAAAATAAACAGTCCCTGCACTTGGCAGGACAGAAGATGAACCTAGGATATCTTATTTCCCAAAAAGCACCATGGGACATATCGAAAGGGCACACATGCCAATCTAAAGAGAGTCCCCACCTAAAAATAAAGTCCTCACTCTAATCAACAAAAACAAAATCTGAATGGGTTTTGTTGTTTTAAATATGTTCTAACAAGCAATCCAGATAATTAGCATGCCCACCTGCAGCACTTATCATCTCTGCCTGCTTTCTTCCTTTCAGAACATGGCCCAGTTTTCTGTTTTATTACCAAGACACTAAAAGAAAGCATGACTGCCCCCAGAAAAGAAGACTTTCTGCTACTAGTCATATTGAGAGTTTTACTTGAAGAACAGGGGAAAGACATGCCCCTGCCTATATCAGAAGAAGAATGTGGTAAGAAAGACAAGACATTGAATGTATTACAGACTCCGCTGAAAAGACTGACACTTGTTCAGGATGCAGAAGAGAAGCAAATGACCAATGAACAGGGAAAACTTTACATTTTAGGGAAAAACCAAAGATCCCATTTCACCCCCCCCCATTAAATTTGCAACAAAAAATTGGGGACAATATCCAGTATTCTTTGTTGCCAGAGAATATGAGAAAGAAAATAGGGCTCAGGCTGCTTGTTTTGATATGATCATAAGTTGGTACAGTCTTCTTGGAGGTCAGTTTATCAAAATACATCAGAAGCTTGACAGTACTTATGCACTTTGTTGGGTATTTCTAGGAACTTCTCTAAAAATTATCAGATACATGTGAAGAACTTTGTATAAAGAAGGATGTTAAATAGTGTTGCTTCTAATAGCAGATACTCAAAATAATCTGAATATCCAACAGTTGTAGGTAAGTTGAGGTTTAGTTATAATTACGCTGTGAAACAATCAACTGAAGATCATATTTTCACATAGTAATGTCCTAAGGAAATTGTTCTAAAGTAGGAAATTTTTTTTAAAAATAACAAATTTTACAGTACTAGTTTTATCTTAAAAATGCTGTGTTGAAGCGGGGCGCCAGTGGCTCAGCCTGTAATCCTAGCTACTCAGAAGGCTGAAATCTGAGGATCATGGTTCAAAGCCAGCCCAGGCAGGAAAGTCCGTGAGATTCTTATCTCCAATAAACCACTCATAAAACAGGAAATGGCGCTGTGGCTCAAGTGGTAGAGTGCTAGTCTTGACCTGAAGAGCTCAGGGACAGCGCCCAGAGTTCAAGCTTCACGACCAACAACAACAACAACAAAAATACTGTATTGATGTATAAAAAGACTTGAAGGAAAAATATATAATCTTTCATTATATCTGGAGGCCATGTACTGGATATTTTTTCTTTTATTTTTAATTATATTTTTCTATGGTGAGTATAATCAAGTAATGAAGTTGTAAAAATTAAAATGGGAGCTTGGCACTAGTGGCTCAGACCTATAACACTGGCTACTCAGGAGGTAGTGATCTAAGGATTGTGGTTGAAAGCCAGCCCAGGCAGGAAAGTCCATGAGACTCATCCTCAGTTAACCAGCAAAAAGCCAGGAGGGGAACTATGGCTCAAGTGCTAGAGTACCAGCCTTGAGTGAAAAATGAAGGCACAGTATCGAGATCCTAAGTTTAAGACCCAGTACTAGCACAGGAAAAAAAATAATTTAAAATGGACTTAGAAAAATTAAGTTCTTAAAAACAGTTTTTGTTAATGAAGCAAGAGTCAAATAGCAATCTAAACAGTAGTGTTGTTTAAGGGATTTACCAAATTCACTTGATCATTGGTGACTTTGCAGTCAGATCAGTACTTGGGTTTACAACTGTGTCCTGAGAAAAGCCATGTGTTTTAATACTGAGGTAGTTGAAAGTCAAGCATGTCAGATGTTTTTAAAACTAATACTTGTTTCTACTCCATTTATGAGTTATTTTACATGAGTTGGTGTTTTGTGTTTTCTAATGAAAAGCTTTTCCTTAATATTTTTTACCATTAATTTTCTAAAAATGCCTATTTTCTTAAATTTACAACATAAGAATATCTTTTCCCCCTCAGAGGTAGCTTCTTAGCATGGTCTGTCACAGAATATTTAAGGATCAGAATTCATGATCTTTTGTTTAAAGAGTCTGTAAAATCAATATGTTGGTGTTTATGAGATTGGCTTCAAGATAATAAGCTGCTAATTATAAACAAATAAACCAATTATTCTCAAGCATGATGTTGAGCCATCATTCCAGTTGCATGTGATTATGACTTTTAGAACTCCCTCTTGCAGTGGTTTCAACGCTGGTTATTGGGGATCCTTGAAGAATCCGTATACTGTTGTATTGCAGTCCCCTAATTTCCCCTCCTTTTTAATTGGTGTCTCAGAATGTCAAGGCAAAAAAAAAAAAAAAAAAAGCTTTATTTGCTTTATTTGTCCTCATCCAGTAATTTTTTTCTAGCAACCTCATTTTCAGGCTTCTCAAGTGACTAGAGCATACTTTCGGTCTTGGGTAGGGTCTGATCATTTGTATTTCTAAGTACCAGGTAACGATGTTGCTAGTCTAGGAATAACACTTTGAGAACTGCTATCATAGCTAGTGCTGACTCTAGTGCATCAGATCCCGAACCTCTGACCTAGTTGAGACCAGCTCCCATTGAAATTCTGACTCTCACCAGAAGCCAGCATAATTTAAAAAAACAAAAAAAGTCATTCCTCTACTCAGTTATTTTACTTACTGAAAGCCTAAGTTCTCAGTAAACCCATATGTCCCCACATGATCTCTACTCACTGCTCTTTATCCCTGATCTCCTTTCTCACAATTCTCTCTCTCACTCACTGCTGGAACACTAGTATATTTAGTGTTCTCCTACTAGGAAAACTCCCCAGATAACCTTGTGGGTCACTATATCCCTTCCTTCAAACCTTTACTCAGAAATAGCCTTGACTGGGCTGTTTGAATGAAGGACAGTGCCCATGGTGTCTTCCATACTTCTAAGGAACTCTTCCTTGAAAGCTTTTTTTTTTACTTACTAAAACTACACACCCTAGTGTTTATTTTTTTCAAATTTGTCCATTGCCTATATACAACATGCTCCCACTAAAATATAATCTCCAAGAGTGAGAATCTCGTCACTCAAAGTTATCCCAAATGACCAGGATAGTTAAGAGTACTCAGGCTCCTAGCTCATACTATTTTGAACATACGGCTTCTCAGTTCATGTGTTTGTTATGTTTTGTCCTATTCTGGCTTGCTCTGGTCTCTTCTCCATCACTGATAGAAGTTAAATGTGAGCTAATATGTATTCAGTACCATTTTTCATCTTGTTTTTTTGAAGGCAAAGGAAATGGTCCAAGATATTTGTGCTAAGATATTTAAACGAGAGAAAACATTTAGAAAGAGTTTGACTCTATCAAGAAAAACCCATTAAAAGTTCCTATTTATTTTCAGAAGGTAAAAACAACCTCTGCTAGTCTCAAAAGTCTCAACAAAGCCCTCACCATATGCTCTGTAGGACCCCTTCTAAGTCCTGAGGTGCCCTTTCCAAGCAGGATTGGCAGCCAGAGGAAACAGAACTAAGGACAATGTCTCCTTTCCAATAAGGGACATTAATGAAGGCAGAAACTAGGTAGACTCTGAGGATCTAGGTTGCTTTGTGTAGAAATCCAGGGACATTGTTTTCAGCTTTTGTTGTATCTTTTGTGCTTCTCTCCTTTTGTAGATCTCAGTGAGATGCACTGTATTTCAGATGCTGTCCAACATGCTGATGATGTAATAAATTATACTCTTCCCTTCGCGGCAGTGGCAGGACCCAACACTTGGGCTCACACACACACACACACACACAGAGCTATCAGTCAAATCAGGAAAGCAAAGGTAATTCATAAACTAGCTATTCCAACAATGAACCTGTGCTTCCAGGAGGGCATGAAGAAATGCCAGCAAACAGGTTAACTTTGACAACTTGAAGAATAACTCAGGAGCCAAATGAGAATCCAGACCTTTTTAAGGATAGGGTCTTAATAGCCTTTAGGAAGTACATTCTGATTTACATCCTGACTAACATGATCTCAGGAAGGAATAATTCTGGGAACCTATTTTACTAACAAGGAACAAATGGAGGAGGGGAAGCAGAGGGAGAGATTAAAGTCTCAAGGGCAAGCCCACTTTTTTGCAACACTGAGAAAGTTTGGTACGGAAAAGGCATCTGCTACAACTGTCAGCAAGTGGGACATTGGAGCAAAGAATGTCATGGAACACCAGCTTCTGAAAACATCCTGATCTCTCTGTAAGCAAAGTGGCTGCTGAAGGAGTACAAAGGGAGCTGGGACCAAGCCATGAAGGGCAACAAGATGGCTGTGTCCATGCAGTCACCTCTACAGCTATCCATGTTGGATGGGAGGAGGCCTAGGTTTCTTTGAAGTTTCCTTATTGATAAAGGAACTATCTTTTATTTTGTGTTCTCTGAACCACAAACTTCCAAATCCTGCTCAATGATGGAAATTGACAGTAAAACTGTTAGAGGTAGCCAGATACTATTAGAAGAAATAGGCTAAGTCTGGGGCTCCCAAGAATATTGTAGAGTGAACGATGGCAAGGACGACAAGGATACCCAGTCAGTGGACCAAGCACTTGGAATCACCTGTTACTTGCATTCAGCCTGGAGGCCGCCTCAGTCTTCTGGGAAGATGGGAAGAAGCAACTAAGTCCTGAAGAAAACATTAGTTAGCCAGGTTATGCCAAGACATTGGAATTGGTATTGTTCATTGCTTTATTGGTGGTAAGGATTGTCCCTAAGCTAATCTGCATCTCAATCCCTATGAAATGATTACTGGAAGGCTGTCCTAACTTCTGACTTCTGGTAGACCCAAACATAGGACAGGTATAGCTTGACATACAATATAATAATACCATCATCTGATCCTCTATCATCTTACCTTCAAGTCTGGGAATTTTGCCCTTGTCAAATTATACAGGGACAAATAGGCCATATCTTAATTTTCAGGCAAAAATAAGAAAAGCTTTAACAATAAAACTTTCTGTTTAATTCAGCTATATTAGCCATGGTTCTCTAATAAATGATTTTGGTGGGACACTAGTGCCATTTCCTATACACCAATATATGTCCCATCTAACAGGAATGAATGACTGTGTGTGTGTGTGTGTGTGTGTGTGTGTGTGTTTGTACTGGTTCTGGGCTTGAACTCAGAGCCTGGGTACTATTCTTTTTGTTTGTTTTTTTGTCGTGGGGCTTGAACTCTGGGCTTGGGCTCTGTCCTTGTGCTCTTCAGCTCAATGCAAGCGCTCTACCGCTTGAGCCACAGCACCACTTCTGGTTTTCTAGCGGCTTATTGGAGGTGAGTCTCAAGAACTTTCCTGCCCCGGCTGGCTTTGAACCACGATCCTCAGATCTCAGCCTCCTGAGTAGCTAGGATTAGAAGAGTGAGCCACCGGTGCCCAGCTCCTGGGTACTATTCTGAGCTTTGTTAAGAGTCTAGTGGAAGCCTGGCACTGGAGGTTCACACCTATAATCCTAGCTACTCAGGAGGCTGAGATCTAAGGACTTCAGTTCAAAGCCAGTCTGGGTAGGAAAGTACATGAGATTCTTATCCTCACTAAATTACCAACACACAGAGAACCAGGAGTTGAGCTGTGGCGCAAGTGGTAGAGTACTAACAAATATTCAATGATAGCTCCAAGGCCCAGAGTTCAAGCTCCAGGACTGACAAAAAAAAAAAAAGTCTCATGAACTTCCCTGCTTATCAGAAGCTCAAAGTGGTACCTGCCTCTTCCTCTTGGAAGATGCTGTTCCTGTGCTAACCATCAGGAGATAGTGGTCTTCTCTGGGATTGTGCTGGAAGAGCTTCTTATGGCCTCCCCCACTCCAGTTCTAGGTTTGGGGCCTTGACATTCATATCTTGCAGGATGTAGGGGCTTTATCTGCAGTTAATGATCCATTAAATATTTCAAACACTTCCCCAAGAACAATAGACACCACTTCAGTTTTGACAACTCTCTAATGTGTGATTATT
Source organism: Dipodomys ordii (assembly GCF_000151885.1). Classification (NCBI taxonomy): domain Eukaryota; kingdom Metazoa; phylum Chordata; class Mammalia; order Rodentia; family Heteromyidae; genus Dipodomys; species Dipodomys ordii. The sequence goes on from NW_012267269.1 coordinate 7,213,426, forward strand.
TTGCTTTGGTTGCTATTTTAATACTGCATCTTGGACTTGAAACATTCAGCACTTGTATCATCAGCACTTGAAGTCTTTTCTGTATGTTGTAATTTCCTTAATCCTCATCTGAGACTCACTTTTTGTGAAGATTATAGATCTTGGGTATGTGGATAAAGGTGGTTGTAGTTTTCTGTGTTGGCATCATCATTGGAGGCAAGGTCCTCTGTGCAACAAGGAATCATCTCAATGCATTGCATCTCATTATCACTACATCACCATAATTTTGCCAGTGTGTTAGCACTTGCAGAACATTTGCAGTGTGTATGTTCCCAACTTGTCTGGAATCCTCAGAGAACAAGGACTAAGATAAGTCCCATCTGGCCAGTTCTAAAACAATGGACACACCACTTGATACCACCTCTGACCCCTGGAGCAACCCTGTGACTGGTGCTGTTTAATAATGTATACCTCTCTGCACTTCCCGTAGTTCTTTCTCTATTTAAACGTATCTTATGAATATAAAATAAAGTACTACCTCCCTGTGGTATGTATATGGTACATAATAAATTTCCTTTTTCTGCTCTTTACTGTGTCTTCATTTAGCATCTAGGGATAATTGTTTGGATCTGACATGGAACTCAAAGAGATTAGATTTGGAGTCTAAAATTCCAGTTTCTCAATGAGCATTGAGATTAAGAAAATAAAATGAGGTGTAGCATAATACAACCACTTTGGAAAGCAGTCTGGAGGGTCCTCAGAAAGCTAAATATAGACCTCCCCTATGACCCAACCATACCACTCCTAGGCATCTATCCTGAACAACAGGAACCAAGATATAAGGACACATGCACCTCTATGTTCGTTGCAGATATGGAAACAACCCAGATGCCCCACTACAGATGAATCGATCCAAAAATTGTGGTACCTATATACAATGGAATATTATGCAGCCATTAGAAAGGACAGTATAATGGCATTTACAGGAAAATGGATGGAACTAGAAAAAAATCATGTTGACCGAGGTAAGCAAGAGCAAAGAGACAAACTACACATGGTCTCCCTGATAAATCCAAAACGTAAGGAGATATGACAAAGTAAACAAGACTCCAGAAACAAAGGACCTCCACTCATATGGTCAAATCATTACTAAATGACCCCATGCTGCTGACCATATATATGGTATATATGTGCAAATCAAGGGAAACTAGATTGAGGACACAGAAATGGGAAAACATACAACAGTGGGACCCATCAGCTGCACCGGTCATTGATCAAAATGAACTAAGCAACTCAGTGGGAGTAATGGGAGGAAGGGAATGAGCAGGAAAGAGGGAACAGCTGACACTAAGCAAAAGGAAAGAAACTTACGTATCACCCGATGTGGAAGAAATAACTATTGCCAAAGCTCATAGAACTCATAAACTTTATAGACCACAATAAAGACAATTTGCCCCATGAAGATTAGATTGTGTTTGTGACTTTAAGTATCACTATCTCACAATACTGTGAAATGTATGTAATACAATCACAATAAAAAATTGCTGTAAAATCAACCAATATAATTCACTGCCTTCATTTTTAAAAGCATCAACTATTTCAAATTTATCAAAATACTTAATAAAATTCCCATCCGTTTTCAAAAAAAAAATGAGGTGTAGCAGAGATTCTAACTTAAATCTTAGAGTGAATACATGTTCCACCATTGATGGTGTCTCGAAATGGTCCAAAGACATAGCTGGTTAAGAAATATTTGCCCGAAAAGGTCAAAAGCTATGTACATATGACCATATAAGATGATGTTAAGCAAAATGAACCCCAAAACAAAAAGGGACACAAGTGGTTTTTTTCTTTCTTGCTATTGTACTTAAATTGCACTTAAAATGCACTATGTGATTCTTTGTATCTTTTGTATGTTCTCCCCCACGTTATAATAACCCTGTTTCCACTATATCTGATTCCGGTGTCCTGCATCTTGTACATACACTTTTATAATTTGGGGAGGAGAAGGGATATAACAAAATGGTTAAATAAGGATACAGGTTGACCCATTGTAACAATGAGATGTACAAGACACTGTGTTGCAATTTCAGGGTGAAGGGGTGGAGGTGGGGAGGGAAAGGTTGGTAGGGGAAAAAGGAAGAGGGAAAAAGGAGGAGGTAACAATGCTTGATAGAAAATGTACTCATTACCCTACTTGTGTAACTGTAACCTCTCTGTACAGTATTTTTACAATATATATATATATATATGGAAAAAATCACTAAGAGAAAAATTTTTTAAAAAGAAACATTTGCTCTCACCCATTGGTAAAAATGGTGAGAATCTGTAGTATTTGTATTAAGACCTGGACCTTCCCTCTCAGTTCAGCAAGATGGAAACTGCAGGTTCATACAGACAAGAACACAGGGCTTCATCTTATCCAGTACCCAGCTGACATCCTAGAGTGGAAAAAACATCAATATTAAGCTTCAGATAAGTTCAGGTTAAAGGAAGCTCCCTTCTGCTTAGCTTCCACTTAGGGTAATAAAACTACTTTGGACGCAATACCTCGTCTTCAAATAACTTTGTCCAAGTTTATAAATAAGTGCATTTCTGCTGGCTTAAGCATAACAAGAAGAACCAATGCTATTATGCTGCCACCACCAATTGATACTTACACAAGGTAGTTAAAGCAATCAACTTTGTAAACAGAAAGAATGGTAGTTGCCAAGGTTGAAGAGGGGGAAAATAACATTGTTGCTTAATGGGCATAGACATTTTCCAACATGGAAAGTTAGATAGGTATATAATATGACCATACTTAACAGTACTAAATTGCTGAAAATGAGTTAAGAGAATAAATTTAGTAGCTGGAGGGGTAGCTCAGTGTTAGAACGTGCTCAGGGCTTAGGTTCAAATCCCCAGCACTGCCAGAAAAAAAAAAGAAAAAAGCATGAGAGTTGCTTTGTCTATATTTTGCCACAACTTAAAAAAAAAGTTCTCAAAACTACATGTTTACCAGAATTTAAAATGTAACACATTTATGAGTTAGAAAGACCTAATGCTGTTAAGATGGCAATACTACTCTAATTTACAGATTTGACACAGAATAACTTAGAAACCACAAAATAAAAAATAACACCAAGTACAAAATGAAAATGTAAAAATGAAAAATCATAAATGAAATTTATCATTTGGGAGTTCACAGAATCCACCAGAAGGAACAAAGTGGCTCAAATGCAAACCTAAGAAAAATTCATTGAAGCATCTTTTAGAATTTGTCCAGTAATTGACCCGGTCTTTCTACTTTAAATAGTTACTGACATTCCCATGACAGAGCTAATATTTTCATAATCCCTGGTTTCATGTAACTGGAGGGTCAATTTTCACCTGGTAGCTTCAATTGGTGGAGCCTACCTAGGTCATGTATCCGTGCCTTATCAGCAAAAAAGAGAGGGAAAGTAAACATCTGGCATTATTCGCTGCTGTAGTAGATCATCCACTCCCTTAGACATTCCTCAAACATTAAAAAAAATGTAGTTATACTGTAGAGTGGCCAACACATATGAAAATATCCTGACATTAACTATATATAATGTACTTCCAGGTATACTATATGGTCAATGAAGCCAAGCCTGAGAAGTATTTAAACTAAGACTGCAAATTGTTACTTGTACCTTTGTGAGCTTTCTGACCTAAGTATTTTTCATCTAATAATGTACTTTTTTTTGTTGGACATGGGCCTTGAACTTGGGGCCTGGGTGCTGTCCTCAAGCTCTTTTGTTCAAGATAAGCTCTCTACCACTTTGAGTCACAGTATCAGATCTCAGCCTTCTGTGTAGCTAGGATGACAAGTGTGAGCCACCAGAACCTAGCAATAAATGCTGCATTTATGTACTATTTTTTTTGGGGGGGGAGGTCCTATCGTGGAGCCTGAACTCTGGGTTTGGGCGCTGTCCCTCAGCTCTTCAGCTTAAGGCTAGCGCTCTACCACTTGAGCCACAGTGCCACTTCCGGCTTTTTTCTTTTTGCTTATGTGGTGCTGAGGAATTGAACCCAGGGGCTCATGCATGCAAGGCAAGCACTCTACCACTGAACCACCTTCCCAGCTCCTTATTTACTATTTTCAGTGAAGGCTCTTTCCTGAATCAATTTGACTTGATCAAGTAATAAAGCCTAAAATGCCTACAGGAGTGGAGGGATATCACTTTTATCCCCTATAAGCAATCTTAATAAAATTGAATTTTCCACTTAAAAAGCAGATAATTAGGGGCAAAACAAAAAATATCAATACATTATGCTTACATTAAAATGAATAGCCACTATACAAAGAAATACAAATTCCAATCAAGATTGTTCTTGATTGTTCTTGATTGTTTCTGTGGCACTGAATGAAGAAGCCTGCCATGTTAGATTATTTCCATGTCAGGCTATTTCAGAAGGTGGTTCATGACAGTACATTTAGAGCCACAGCTGCCAGGAAACATGGGCAAGAAATGCTCAGACTGGCTTTAGAATGATCATCACTGCCTTTTATAGGTGGTCACTGGAAATACAAGACTCAAGACAGCAAGAAAAATTCTCCAGCCCCATGTCTGAGCCAGTGTCTAAAACTACTCTTGATGATAACTCAATGTGTAGAACTAGAAGGAAGCACTCCTGAGTAGAAAAGAGGCTGAAGTCACTGAGCATAGTCAGGAAAAAGTCGTTTGCAGCTTGTTCACATTGCTGCCACATACCACAAGTCACTCTACAGTTACCTTTATACCATCAAAACTACCTGTCCAACTGGGCAGCGGTTGCTGCCAGCTACTCAGGAGGCTGAGAGCTGAGGCTCACAGTTTGAAGCCAGCCTAGGCAGGAAAATCCATGAGACTCTTACTGCCTTAACCACCAGAAAGCTGGAAGTGGAGAGTGCTAGCCTTGAGCAAAAGAGCTCAGGACAGCACCAAGGCCCAGAGTTCAAGCCCCATGACTGAAAAAAGAAAAAGAAAAGCACAAAACACCTATCTCCTTCCTTAGCCTAGGCACCTACACACACTGTCACTGTAGGTTCAAGTCACTTTTCACTACTAATACACAAAGGCCTTAGTAACTGTCCCAGCTCACTAAAAATGAAAAAAGAATATATAAAATCCAGAATGAGGCAGAGGAAAATAATTCAGGGTAGAGTTACTGGATTTATGAGGTTGTTTTAGTCATTAGTCAGTTTTCTTGATGATCAGGAAGAATTTTTTTAAACATTCAGTGTTTAGTATCTGAATATTTCAATTGCGTAGAACATCAAGGTTGGCATTTGTGAAGAGATTGTCATCTTATGGTAGAAAATGAAAAATTGCTTAGAATCAATGTCATGAGGATTTAATCTACTCATTAGTCCTTAACGCATAGGCTGTACTTAAAAGTAAGACAATAAATTAAAGGCACCATATCTTGAGAAAAGAAAAGTTGACATTGGTGATATGCCTTCCCCAATTTTTTTTAAAAATCATTATTCTGGGAATATAGAACATATGGAAATACAATACAAAAAGTAAGATGCTGGGAAATATAGCCAATGTTCTTTCAAGCACATACATGAAATTGTAATACAGTGGAATAATTTCCAAAGTCTCCCAAATAAAAATTAACTCAAAACAAACAAACAGAGAGGGTAAGAATGGAGGCTTATATTACCAGGAATTAATATTATAATTGTCTGTTCTGGAAAATTCACAAAAAAAGGAATCATATACTAAGTGACCTTGTGTGCCTGACTTTTTCCACTTGGCATAATGTTTCCAAAATTGATCCATGTTATAGATTGTCTAAGCACTTCTTACTTTGGGACTAAATTATATCCATTTGATACATAGTCTTCATTTTGTTTATCCTTCATAATTGGATTGTTTCCAGTCTGGCTATTTACAAATAATGGGGTTATGAACATTCATGTACACATTTTTGTCGATTTACATTTGTTTTATTTATTTATTTATTTTTGGGTCCGGTCATGGGGCCTGAACTCTGGGCCTGGGCACTGTCCCTCAGCTCTTCAGCTCAAGGCTAGTGCTCTACCACTTGAGCCAGAGTGCCACTTCCGGCTTTTTTTCTTTGTGCTTCTGTGGTGCTGAGGAATCGAACCCAGGGCCTTGAGCATGCAAGGCAAGTGCCTACCACTGAGCCACCTTCCCAGCCCCTAACTAGGAGATTTATTTGTTGGAGAGCATCTTTCCAGTATCCAACTCCATCTGGAAACAGTAGGTGTGACCTTGCTTAGAAAAGATCTTTGCAGATTTCCACCTGTTGGGATGAGATCATACTGGATTAAGTCAATCCTAATCGAATGATTGATTTCCTTCTAAGAAGTGAACATTTTGGATACACACATAAAAGAGAATGCCAGTAAAAATGGCAAAATTTGGAATGGTACAAGCCAAGAAATCTCAAGTATTCCTAGAATCTAGAAGCCCCAAAAGCTAGAATGAGGACACTTAGCACATTTCTCTTCCAGTGCTGAGCCATTAAACTTATGAACTATGGGTGAGAAAAAAAATTATTTAAAGCCTCTAGATTTTGGTACTTTATTATGGTAGCCCCAGGAAACAAATACAAATGTTATGTTAGTCATTCCAGTGAGAATTATTATTAACCCAAAGTTAATAATAATAATCACAAGGGTGATAGAAGTCAAAGAAATTTGAAGAAGTTCGTTTTTGTTTTTTTGGGT
>NW_012267269.1:7220175-7247841 GCF_000151885.1 Dipodomys ordii
CCACTTCCAGCTTTTTTCTTTTTGCTTATGTGGTGCTGAGGAATCGAACCCAGGGCCTCAGGCATGCAAGGCAAGCACTCTACCACTGAGCCACCTTCCCTGCCCCTGAAGAAGTTAGTTTTGAAAGTAGAGCAATTGGATTTATTAAAGGATTATATGCAGGCTTTAAGTGGAGGGTTTGTTTTGTTTTGTTTTTTTGTTTTTGCTGTTAGTTGTGGGTCTTGAACTCTGGGCCTGGGTGCTGTCTCTCAGCTCTTCAGCTCAAGGCGAGTGCTCAGTGAAACTGAGATTAAGAAGGATTTAATCAAGAGCTGGTATGAGCATAGGGCTGAAGTAGAGTGGATGACAAGTTAATCTAAGGAGAGAGCTCAAGGCAGAGAGAAACCAGAGAATGTTCATCCGTTTGCACATTAAGGAATTAAACAAGAATAGATTTACAGAGACTGAGCTAAAGAGCTAAAATTAAGAATAAGTGACTGCAGAACAAGAGTGAATTTTAGAAAGGGGAGGGGGGAATTTTCTAATAGCAATGAAAGGAAGAAGAAATTTGCCTGTGTTCAGAGAGAGAACAAGAGCTTAAAAGTGAACCACCAACACTTGAGAGTGCTTTCAAAATAGGGGAGGAAGAAGTAAAGTTCCTTTACCACAATGAAACATTTTGCTTATCATTGTGTGATGATTTTTTTCTTTTTACCAACATTAAATTAAAGACACATTTATAAACAGGACAAGCCTGGTTTATAGGGGAGGATACTGAAACCAAGTTTAAAGGACTTTTTCTTACAGAAAGTTCAAAATTCTCATTTAAAAATTTTTCACTTTGCACTGAAAGTGTTCTGACATTAGTCTTGGGACTTGAAGTCAGTGTCTGGACACTGTCCCTGAGCTTGTTTTGCTCAAGGCTGGCACTCTACCACTTTGAGCCAAAGTTCTACTTCCAGTCTCATACTTTCCTGCCAGCCCTGCTTTTGAACTGTGAGTCTCAGATCTCAGCCTCCTGAGTAGCTAGGATTACAGGCCTCAGCCACCAGTGCCCAGCTCCCCTTCAGATCTTGAAAGGGGCTGTTGGATTGGAATTTTCAGTTGATACCTTCAGTTTTCTGCATGGTCCTGGGTTTCTAAACAAAAAGAAAACCCGCAAATTTGGTGCGTGTGGGAGAGATTTAGAGACTTATCACTGCTGGAACCTCTTGCCTCCATTCAGGACAGTGAACTCTTCTATCATCTTCTCCAATCTTGATTTTTTTTTTTTTTGCCGGTCATGGGGCCTGGACTCTGGATCTGGGCGCTGTCCCTCAGCTCTTCAGCTCAAGGCTAACGCTCTACCACTGGAGCCACAGCGCCACTTCCGGCTTTTTTCTGTTTGCTTATGTGGTGCTGAGGAATCGAACCCAGGGCCTCATGCTTGCAAAGCATGCACTCTACCGCTGAGCTACCTTCCCAGACCCTTGATTATTTTATTTTTATAAGTTATGGATCTCATAATTGCAAGTTCCTATCCTGTGGTACAATCATCTGCAAACACAGTGACCATTTGGCCCCCTTTCTCTCCCCCTGGAGACGGAAACTCGGAGAGGGAATCCGTTACTAGGATACTTGGTGAGTAATACATAGTTTGTCCTCTGATTCAGAGATCTCTGCTTCCTGTCAGATCATATGTCTGCATATCAGGAACTGCACCAAGTGAGAGGTCAAAAGTTCTGACTTCATAAGCTTCAGGACAAATCCACCTCTGTTTGTTGAACTTGGTGTAGAAAATTGCACTATGTAAATATCCAGATTTCTTTTCTCAAACCAAATCTGTCCTCACATTCAGTTGTGACTTACTTGAAATTTTACATGTCATTTCTTTAATTACAGTGTTTTGAAAACTGATGATGATTTTAGGAACCCAGGAGCTGATACTGCTAATAAACATCTGGCCTTGTTGTTGTTGTTGGTGGTGGTGGTGGTGGTGGTGGTGGTGGTCATGGGGCTTGAACTCTGGGCCTGGGTGCTGTCCCTCAGCTCTTCAGCTCAAGACCACTTCAGCCACAGCACCACTTCCATTTTTCTGAGTTGTTTATCAGAGATAAGAGTCTCATGGATTTTCCTGCCTGAGATGGCTTTGAACCTTGATCCTCAGATCTCAGCCTCCTGAGTAGCTAGGATTACAGGCATGAGCCACCAGCACCTGGATCATCTGGCCATTTTAAGAGCTATGCCTTGCCTAGATAAAATAGTAGAACAATTCTGACAAACTAGTAAAAAGAATAATTCTTTTTCATGTTTTTCTCACCACATTTATGTTCTATTCTGGAGTTCCTCCTCCTCTTCCTTCCTCCTCTTCTTCTTCCTCCTTCTCCTCTTCCTTCCTCCTCCTCTTCCTTCCTCCTCCTCCTTCCCCTCTTTCTACTCCTTCTCCCTTGCTATCTCTTCAGACTTAGTATTTGGTCATCCTTTTTAACTTTTTGTCCCTACAGTCAAGTTATGCCAAACTCTTCTAGTACATCAGTTTATAACAAAAACCCCAGTAAAATTTCACTGAAGTCAGAATACGAAAGACCAGGTATGTGATATGACCTCCCTTGGAATGTTTGCTGCATGAGAATTGTGCCTTCTTGCCAAAAAGCCAAAACCTTGGTGTGCTTACACTGCTATGAAATAGACACGGTGACCATATTTAAGAACAGGTACTTGGAAGTGGCGCTGTGGCTCAAATGGTAGAGTGCTAGCCTTGAGCTGAAGAGCTGAGGGACAGTGCCCAGAGTTCAGGCTCCACAACCGACAAAAAAAAAAAAAAGAACCGGTACTATGTGTAAAGAGAAACATTTTGTTTAAAAATAAAAACTCTACACATTTAAAAGGTCATATACATCCACTTTCAAAAATGAGTAAATGAGTAGTGTTTGGAAAACAATTAAAAGCCTTGTCAAAACTTAAATACATGTACTCTTTGTCTAGCAATTTTACTTGGTTTGAAACACAAGTAAACATCTAAATTCAGTTGCATATATAGTTAGAAATTGCACTCTGAAAGAACCACTGAAATACCACTGTACACTTAGTTGAATGATATACACATATACATGCATGGGCCCATATGTATATATACCTATGTAAATAATTACATATAATCTATGTGGATAAATATAGAACATAAATCTGAGAGTGTCTAGATGAGGAAGAGAAGGAAAGAGGGAAAAAGAAAGAGAGCTGAATAATTTTGAAGTATATTGCAACTGTATATGAAACAGCATGGAGAAACTTGATAAAAAGGCCTTGGTCAATAAAGAGCTAATGATGGAGAAAGATTGTGCTTGTGGGGTGGACATTAGTAGAAGGAACTTGGACGAACAAGTGGAATAGATGAGAATGAATATGGTTAGATAGTTTGTATCTGTGAGATTAATAGAGGCACAACTTCAATATTGTCAAACAACAGTCTGTCTATAGAAATGTACTATGTACCCAGATCAATTTTTGCGGCGAACGGCGGCCGCGGGGAGAAGACTGGCATTCCCTAAAAATTAAAAAAAAAATTCTCAAGCAGTGTTTTGCCTACAGTGTTTATAGCTGCCAAAAGGAAGGAATGAACAAACTAAGGACAGGAGAAAGTAAAAGAGAAAGAGGGAAGGGGAGGGAAGGGAAGGGATAAGGGAAGAGCAAGGAGAAGTCACTCTAAGTTCAAAAAGAAAAAGACTAACGTATTAATTTAACTGGTTATTTGCTTCTCATTTGAACATGATTTCTTAAACCAGACAAATGAGGTCTGTCTGGAAAGAGGTGGAAGATCTCGATCTTCTCAGAGATTCACGCGAGTCAGTCCGAGATCACCGTGGAGGGGGGGGGTGGGCACATTCTAGAGAACGTTTGACCTTCTGCGCCATCTGCGATCCAGTCTCTTAGGCACATTTCTCCAGTACCTCTCTTCTGAGTCCCTCTCTCTGTTTGGGGCTAGATGGAGTGGGTCTCAGACTGGGGACTGATGCGCCCGGGGTTTGCCTGGGCGCGCAGCGCGCGCGTGCGCGCGCGCGCACGCGCGCGCGCGGTGCAGTGGTGCGCAAGCGCTCCCAGCGCCTCCCTCTAATTCAGGCAGCTGGGGGAAGCCAGGAGCCGGGACTGGACGCTCTTTAAGAAAGTCTTCCCCAAAGCGCGCCCCAGGCGGAGGCCCTGGGCCTTGTAACAGGTGCCTTTGTGATCCGCAAGGTGCTTGGGCCACAGCACCGTCTGCTGACTGTCAGTTACTAGGTGCGATGGGACTGGAGCGCCGGTCGGACGGTGTGATCCTTTGGTGGACCATATAAAGAGAGATTCGTGGAACGGAAGGATGGGGGACAGATACCCGGGACATGGAAAGTCTGAGCAACAGGCATTGGCATCTGCGAAAGAACTTGGCACATCGGAGACAATTGCCCTAAAATAAACCAAAGAACTGAGTGGTAACCCGAGGATGGCGGCGCAGAGCGAGCGACTTGGAAGATCTTCCCGGAAATGCGGAGAAACGCGAGAAGTAAAAATTCTGAATTGACCGTGGGAATCCTGGGAAAGAGACTGGCTCTTTTCTTATAGTTCGTGTTGTATTCTAACAGCAGCATTTTCCTAAGAGCTATTTGGGGAGGGGGAGCGGATATTCAGAAAATGATCCAGTGGAGCAATGGGTTAGCGCGCAGTGTCTTCGATCCAGGAAATTCAAGTTATGGTTTTTACACTGGCTCATATGTGAAGCCGTACTAGGCCCTCAATAAATGTTGACTGAAGACATCTTTTTACTAAATCCTGGCGAATTGATCTGAGAAAAGCCAAGGCCCTGTGACTACTTTGAGCCTTCCAGGGTGTTGGTGGGCACCTGGGAAGGTGAGGAAAAAGGAAGTTCTCATGCATATATAACCTGAGGACCCTAGGGAGGGTCCTCACCCTCCCCCCCCAAGCTCCCACTCAATCAAAAGGCAAGAATACGGTTTGGGCTTTAAAAAGACCTTTTATAGTGTTATATAAGCGATAACAAAAATGGAAGTTTGCAGGGGCAGGGAGGCAATGCAAAAAAAAAAAAGCAGGGAGAAAAAAAAGCAGAGCAGCATTAGATGAGGTGGCACAGGTCTGGCAATCTTCCATCTTTTGAGCTGGAGCGTGGACATCAGGCCTGCCTGCAGAAAGCAAAAAGAAACCAGAAGTCAAAAACCAGCTGCCAGTTCCTCCCAATTCTCCTGTATTCCTCCCCTCCAGATATTCTGAAGGTTTGGGACAGGATACTCCAAATGTCTTCCTTGCTTTTTGGACATCCACTTGCCCTGCCTTAGATTTGTGTGTCCTTTCTAAATGCCAGTCCTGCAACACTCCCCAAGCAGCCTGGCAGACTTGTCCCCATGTGGCCCCACCCACGAGGGTGCAGGAAGACTAAGTTCTTATGCTGCACTGCTCTAGCAGTAGGGCACAAAGGAGCCTCCCGTTTTTGCAATCATAGACATCTTTTTGCATCTAAACTAGTACAGAAAGAACCAGAAGTCCCTTGCCTCATGCACCCCCCAAAACCATTAGCTTCAGCTACATTTGCAGAACAAAACAGGCAATTCTTTTATCTACTGGAGTCTTATAAGATCTGGTTTCTGCCCTCTCTAATGTACTCAAAGACTGCTCAGGGTCACTAAGTCAGCCTAACCCTCCAAGCTCTATCAGTCTTTGCCTTAAAACTGAACCCAGGGCAACTCTCCTGCCCATCCATTTCTCTAACCCCTATAAGTTCTTCCTGTTCACCCTTACCGGCCTGATTTTACAAGCTTACTTTTCTAAATTAGGTTCTTAATGTATTTAAAGTCTGTTTCCCAGAATGTAAGATCTATGAAGGCAGACCTCCAGTTCTGTCTTGTTCATCTTTGTGTTCCAGCACAAATCACTTAATGTTTTTCACTAAAGAATCAATCTGGGCTGAAGATGTAGCTTCAAGGAACTTCCTTCCCTAGCATACACAAAGGCCTGGGTTTGAGCCCCAAACTCTCCTCCAACTGGAAACAAACAACAACAACAAAAAAGAGAAGTTGAAGTCCACCTCCTTACTCCTGGGTTTTGTATATGTGGGTTTAACTAATCTCCCTTGGGAAATCTAGTTAGAACATGGTTGCCACTGTATAAAATATGTAAGCATTGTTTCCTAATAATTATTCTCCAACAACTCAGTGTCATAACATCGCCTTAAGTATTAGACATTATCTAGAGATACAAATTAGAAATCAGCTCTACAGGAGGAGGTGGAGTTATGTGGTAGAGTGCTTGCCTAGTATTGTGAGACCCTGGGTTCTATCTTCAACAAGGTTAAAAAAAATGTACTCATTTGTTGCCATTCAAGGTAGACAACTACCTTTGATGGTCTCTCCTTTCTTAAGTCAACTTCAGAGCAACACTGGTCTTTCCTTCTACTTGAATGTGTGAGGAGAGCTAAGATAAAGAGTGGCTAGGTTAAAGATCTTCTCACCTTTTACTTCCTATTCAAAGCTCAGGTTTTGCAGTGTTTTGTGAACTTCTTATCTAATTGCCTTGGGCTAGATTCCACTCTGTCCCCAAGGCTCTCTGAAGTCCCAGTTCTAAGCCAAAATAGGATAAATTTAAATATTTTTGAAGTCATGTTCCACTTATTCATGCTAATTTCATGTTGCCAGATATAGCTATTTTGGTTTAAAGTTATTTAGATATTGAATAATTTTAAGCATTATTTAAAATCACATACAATGTTGTTTAAATATGAAATAAATAAATATTTTGAAAGTAGCTACTGGCTACTCAGGAGCCTGAGATCTGAGGATAATTGTGTCAGTCAGCCCAATCCAGGAGACTCTTAATTTTCAATTAACCACCAAAAAAGCCAGAAGTGGAGCTGTGGCTCAAGTGATAGAGTGCTAGCCTTGAGCACAAAAGCTCAGGAACAGTGCTCAGACCCCCGAGTTCAAGCCCCACGACTAGTACTGTATATAAAATTATTCTCTCTTCAGCAAAACCCAAAGTAAAGCCAGCCACTGGGATAAACAGAAGTCTGGTGAGCAGATTGGAGAAGCAGCCAGAGTAAGGCTTTGAAATTCATGAAGGAGTGAAATGGAGAAAGGTTGCGATTCTAGGAGACTTATCTGTCTCCTAGCAATGGAAGATTTCAGCCTGGAGGAGGGAAGGCCAGGGTCTCTCAGAGCCGACTGGGGAGTCTCCACCCCAGGTACCCTTACGATCCTTTAGAGAATCTTTGGGAAACACTGCCTAAGGCAGAGAGGCAGATTTTCTTGGAAATTATGGAGTTGGCCTGGTGACAAAGGTTTGCGAATGGGGAAAACTTGGGTGGTACTGGAGAGGAGCAGTTGGGCTTTTGTAAGTATGTTTTTGGAGGTGCAACTTCTCTGCTGCTCTGGCTCTGGCTCTACCATTGTTAATGTGCAAGGGGTGTGAGCTTGAGCGAACCCGAACCAACGCAACTTTCCCTTCGGAAACCGCTCTCTCTCCAATCCTTGGACCACTGGTCTCACCTGAATTCACTTAGCTGCCACTCTCAGGGGCCCTAGCAGCCGCGCGCAGGTATCGCGCGACTTCCCAGTGGCCCCGCTCTTCAGCCAGGTCCACGGGCAGCCGGCCCCAGGCATCGCGCACATGCAGCTGCGCCCCGGCCCGGTGCAGCATCACCAACGTGTCCAGGAAGCCCTCCCGGGCCGCGTCGTGCACGGGTCGGGTGAGGGTGGCGGGGTCCACCCTGTTGGGCTCTGCCCCGTGGAGCAGCAGCAGCTCTGCCACGCGGGTGTTGCCCATCATCATGACCTGTGGGGAGATGGGGGACACTGGTCAGGACAGGGTGCTGGAAATGGCTGATTCGAAAGAAGCAAATGTCCATTTCATGTTTCCGCACACATGGAATCCCGCTGCCGTCTTCTTCGCCTACACGCAGGCTACACGTGCAGGGAGGAACTGGCTTTTACTTCAGACCCATTTCCTGTATATTTCCTCTCATTTTGTGAAGAAATTCTTAGGCTCTGGGATTCTGTGTAGTTCCCATGTGGATATTAGCGCAGACATGATAATGATTAAAAGGCATGTGGTGCGTGTGTTTGCACGAATTAACCTTCTCATAAAAGGTTGTGATCTTCCTGAAATGTAAAACTTATATTTTTCCAAGCATAAAATGAGAAAAAGTGGTCCTAAAATTTTTTCCTGTGGTAATAACATTTCACCAAATTTTCACAGATGATCTTGGGGTGGTGGGGGAGGGCAGAGAGAAGAGACAGAGGCCACAAACGTAGAGCTGTGAGAATCAGGGAAATTATTTTTAAACATCCTTCTTTTGCTGGATGCTGGTGGCTCATAGTCTGTAAGCCCAGCTACTTGGGAGGTCAAGGTCTGAAGATCGTGGTTCCAAGCCAGCCAGGGCAAGAAAGTCTAGGAGACCTTCTTCTCCAGTTAACCACTGGTAAACCGGAAATCTGTGGCTCAAAGTGGCAGAGCTCTAGCCTTCAGCCAAAAAGCTCAGGGACAGTGGCCAGCCCTGAGCTTAAGCCCCGCCACTGACAAAAAGAAAGAAAGAAAAAATTCCTTCTTAGCGCTCCCCAAAGGAATGAATGCACCATATCAATTAAATTTAATTTCAGATGTCTAGAATTATAAATGGTTTTGTTTGGTGAGATAACTACATTTGTGATAATTCAAGCAATAATAAGAAGCATAACTATCAATTCCTAACTCATCTTTGAAATAAAGTCATTTCTAAAGAAAAATGTTAAAAGAAGGCTGCAATATATTATATAATGGGTGGTGGTGGTAGGCATTTGTATTATTTGATTATATTAGCTCAAAGACAGAGACTTTCAAACAGGAATTGCTTATTTTTATTATGCTCCGTGTCCCATTAAACTGAATCCAGTATTTTTTTCTACACCATGGAACAAAAATGAATTATACTATTGCGACTGAATCTTACTGAAAATGAAATTGTTTTAGTTTCTAAAAGATAACCAAGCAAAATATAATTTAACTAAATTACAAATACAGAAAGCCAGAAAAAAAATTGCAATTCAGTGTCCTAATGTGATGAAACACTTCATTTTGGTAATTGGCTTTACCTTAAAAGTTTTTCACATATTTTATGGTATGAAGAAACTGGAATGTAACCCATATTTAAACTGGAATAGCAGTCCAAAGTAAAAAAAAAAATAGAGGACTCTTTAATAAATTTAATAATACATTAATCTGAATTTTCTATAAACTGATATTTGTGTCACGCAGCAATCTGGTTGAAGTTCAAAACCAAAACCATTTCCTCTTTCTTCTCCTACTAACCAAGTCAAAACTAATCATCCATTTTTTTTCATTCATTTCAGATAAATTTTCTTTTCTTAGAATGAGAAGTAATGGTTGCCATCGGTTGTAATGCTGACTGCTGGGAAGAATTTTATTCAACTTGAAATTTTGGAAGAATTGAAAGCAAACACACCCGGTGACACAAAACCGAACGAAGGACAACAGGGAAGGAACTACATGTCTCAACAATAAGAAATTGAATTATATCCCAAAAGCACATGTCAACTAAGTTTTAAAATAGCAGATAGTAGAGCTATACCCTCCAGAAGTTACCTAAGGCATATGTCAGGCGAGTTCGCTGGTTTTGTTCATACATTTGCCTTTTACTTACTAAATTTACCTCTAGCAGTCAAAAAGCAACTCAAGATACAGTTTCTCAATAATTTTGGTCGACATGTATTCCAATATACAAGGCAGATTTCCAACGAAATCTCCCTTATGCAGGAAGAAGACAGGTTCCAAATACATTTTTTTTTTGTATCTGAGAGCGTGGAAAACTCAATCTGACACAACAGACACAAAGAGACACAGACACAGACACGGACAGACACAGACCCCCCCTCCACACACACACACACACACACACACTGCCACCCTTGTACCTTCTTCCTTCCAAGGCTTCATAAGTACCGAGAATCCTGAGACGCCGGTTTCCAACCTCCCCACACACATCAAAAACTCCCCCCACCCCCACCCCAGGAAATGGTGTCTTTTCGGGGTTGAGTCGGGGCGCTACCTGGTTGCATTTCTCCTGGGCTGACCCGATCCTCCGGGCTTTCCTACCTGAATCGGCCTGCGCCCTTGACGGTTCACTGCGTCGGCGGCCACCCCGGCCTCCAGCAGCGCCCGCACCTCTTCCACGCGGCCCCGGGCCGCGGCCGTGGCCAGCTGGTCTCCGGAGAGTTCCATGCTGCTCCCAACCTCGGGCTGATTTCTCCCCCTGCACTTCCCCGGCTGGCCAGCGCGGGCGACCCACCCCATCCTCCCCGCCCTCGGGTGACCACGCCGCCCCTTCCACGATTGGCAGCGGCGGTCCCCCCCCCGACGTCCCCACCCCACCCCGCCCGACCGCGCAGGCCTGCCACCGTGGGAGGCGCTGCGTGCGCAGAAAGGAACGTGACTAGGACACCCCTGAATTCAGGGGTCCTCGGTAAAATCGAGGGGGGGGCGGAGGTGAGGGGGGCACTCGGCCCGAGCCTTGCCAGCCGCGGGCCGGGGCCAGCGATGGAAGAAGCTCCCTCCCCACCTGCGGCTCCGCCGCGCGCGCTTGCGCGCGGGCGGCACTCCACTCCCTTCCTCCACGCCGCGCCTTCCGGCCGCGCTGGAAAGGCTCACAGGGGTTTCTGATCTGCTTCTCTGCCACAGCAGGGAGTCAGTTTCCCCCTGTTTCCTTCCTCCCCAGTGCCACAGCCTCTCAGTGCAAAAAAGAAAACACCCAGGAGGGCTTCTTCACTGCCCAATTTAAAGTAGGTGTTGTTTAATATCAAGCTCAGTTTTTTGTTTGGTGCCAGTCGTGGGGCTTGAAACCGGGGCCTGGGCGCAGGCTGCCCCTAAGGTTCTCTTTGCTCAGGTCTAGCACTCCACCACTTGAACCACAGTGGCACTGGCTCTTTCTATGTCTGTGGTACTGAGGAATGGAAGCCCAGGGCTTCGTGCAAGCTAGGCAAGCACTCCACCACCAAGCCACCCCAAATCCAGTCCTGCTTCCTCCTTTAATCAGAAGAAAAGGCAAAGCCATTTCCCTCCTGTTGGTAGGGGCCCCATCGAAAGGTCGGTATAGCCGGTATGACCTCGCTTTGTTTCAAGTGACTCTTTCTCCTCCTCTACATAGCTTTCGGCACTAGGTTCACGGCAGAGGTGGTATGCCAGAAATACAACTCAGAATTCTTCTTTGGCAAGTCAGCCTGCTAGTCACTCCCTCCTGGTTGCAAAATGGAGGTCTGTCCCAGCCAGGGTTTTTCTGAAGTGTGTGTTGCCTTATATAATAAAGGCTGGCTCTTAAAGAGATGGGGGAAATTCTGCTTGTAAGCAAGTAGGAAAACACTACTGGTTGTCTTCTCGTCAGGCAGAGAAGAAAATGCTTTGGACAGTTGTATAAAGGGAATACTATATATGTGTGTTATGTTATACTAATTAATATATTATACGTTAGATAAAGGGAAAGACCAAGAGATCACTTGAAGGCAGTACATTCCCTTGTCCATCCTTGCATTGTATAATGAAAAGTTAGACCGAACTAGAGTATAGCAAGGAAAAAGAACTACAAATTTAAAACTGCAAATTTAAACCTCTGGGTATTGCTGTTATGCTTTTAACAGCACACATTAAAAAATTAGATTGCTTAGATTGTGCTGGTCCGTTAAACATATGTTTCCTCTGTCTACTGTATAATCTATGCCTACTTAAATATTTCAGTCCCTGTTTGACCTGTCTTGCTGACTCAGGCTGCTTCTTTGTTTCAGAAGCAGTTCCGCAGCAAAACATGCTTTTTTAAAATAATGTCAATTAAAATGCTTATGACTGGGGCTGGGAAGGTGGCTCAGTGGTAGAGTGCTTGTTCTGCATGCATGAGGCCCTGAGTTTGATTCCTCAGTACCATATAAGCAGAAAAAGCCAGAAGTGGTCTGTGGCTCAGGCAGTAGAGTGCTAGCCTGGAGCTGAAGAGCTGAGGGACAGCACTCAGGCCCAGAATTCAGGCCCCATGACAAAACAAAACAAAACAACAAAACAAAAACAAAAAGCCAATGGCTAGCCTTCAAATAACAAGCTAAGTATGTATTAAATAATTATTAGGCAGTTAATAACATGTGTGTGATAGGGAATTTCATTGAAGAATGTTAAGGATAGGTTATTCTGATTAAAGCAGTTAAGTTTACTGTAAGAGATTTGTTTTATCTGTACCACATATGAAATTGAGTTTAGGATCTTTTTTTTTTTTTTACTAAGGTTTGAACTTTACTCAGCTTTACGGCTGAACCAAACTCTAATGACTTTAAATTGACTTTGAATAAACTATTGTATAATTCTGTTGTTATCACTACTATAATTCAAAGTATAAATACAGCATAAAGAGTAACAGATAATTAGGTGGGTTTTTTTTTGCATTTTCCAAATTAACTTGGGGAGATTTTTGTGTTTGTTTTTGCATGCAGATTTAATTATTTGCTTTTGAATGCTCCATATTTATTTCTTCCTTTCCTTTTTTTTCTTTTTTGGTTGTTCTTTTTTGGCATTCACATCAGAGGCAGGTTGAAAAATTAAGAAGAGAAATTTTAGTCTTTTTCTAGAACAATGTCATCTAACTCACAAGGCTCTTGTCAAAGGACATTGATTCTAGGGAAGGAACTTTATATTGCTTTTAGTTTTTTTAAATGTCATTTTTTAGATGTCATTTTTGTAAATATCATTTTCCAAGAAGCTTGAATGTAGCATCCAGATTGAACCTGTTTTAAAGTCTGGTGATAGGATCAGGTGGCATCAAAAGTTCCAGTCCATTTTAGTATAGGTGCTTCCCAGAGTGTGCTGTGGTAGGTCATAGAATGCAGCTAGCTCTCTTGTTTGTGCTGTTACAGGACTCTTTGATCCCTATTTGGAGTGACCAGAAGAGATTAGTAAATCATTTAGGTATGTTATCTATTTCAACTTACTTTAAACCTGAAGAACATAGGACTGAACAGGTTGGATTTTTCTCTGGCCATTCCTACAAGTAAGGAAGGATGGAAAAAATCCTTATAACACTTACAGAGAGCTGTCTGGGACACATTAACACTGATGCTTGAGTAAGATGGAAGGAACAAGTTGAAGTGGATGTTGGATTGGTAAATCACAGTTTCTGTTAAAAATTGGATATCTTCTGGACTTAAGAGAAGAAGTAGACAAGGAAAATATGAGAATGAAAAAGAAATATGTTTTAGCTCTCAGAAATTTCCAAACTGTTAAGCACAAATGAGAATGGGATTCGAGGCTCAATATGGGAAGGGATTAAATAATTCACATAAAGAGAATTTAAGTTTAAGTGTGGCAAGCATTTTTCTAGATGTCTTGTAATGTTTTCTAAAATGTGTGTTCACTTACATATGTATTTCTGTGTAAAACTGAATTCGGGGACAATTCAGCTATTGATTCCTAAATCAAGAACTTTTTCAGCTCCTATACAATGAATATCAGGCTACTGGTGAAGGAAGGAAGAAAATGGGAGCTACACCATTAAAACTATTCTTTGGAGCTGGGCACCTGTGGCTCACTCCTGTAATCCTTGCTACTCAGGAGGCTGAGATCTGAAGGTCCCAGTTTGAAGCCAGTCTGGGCAGGAAAGCCTGTGAGACTTCTTTTTTCTTTCCTTTCCTTCCCTCCCTCCCCCTCTCTCTTTCTTTTCTTTCTCTCTCTCTCTGTTCCTTTCTTTTTCTTTTTTGCTGTTGTTGGTTGTGGGTCTTGAACTCAGGGCCTGGGCACTGTGCCTGAGCTCATGGACAGTGCTCTATTGCTGTGAACTACAGCTCCACTTCTGGTTTTCTGTTGGTTAATTGGAGTTAAGGGTTTCTTGGATGTTCCTGTCCAGGCTGGCTTTGAACTGTAATCCTCAGGTCTCAGCATCCTGAGAATTACATGCATGAGCCTCTAGTGCTGACTAGACTCTTATCTCCAATAATTAACAAAAGAGCTGGAAGTGGAACTGTAGGTCAAATGGTAAGTACTAGCTTTGAGCACAAAAGTTCTGGGCAGCACCTGAGCAGAGTTCAAGCCCTAGAACCAGTATGGCACTCATTAGGTGATGCATATGTAGAGGTTAAGTGTATTGGAAATGGCAAGACTAGGTTTTAGATATATGTACACTAACTTCATTTTTCCAGCAAAGCTAACAAAAGATTATGACACTTTTGTGCTGGAAGGTGACCCTGTTATCTATTATAAATATTGTGTGGATCCTTAATGTGAAAAATTTTCTAGTTTGTTTTAAACCTATCAGATTCCCAGTGTACTCATCTATCTCAATCAGACTAATACTCCAGATGAACTTAAATATGAAGTTCAGGCCCCTGGTATTAATGAAACCGACTTCTGATTTCACTAGTCTAAATTAAGATGTTGTAGGTCAAAAAGCCATTTACTTCTAAAGTGTGTTAATGGTTATTATTATCCTGTACTTAGTTCTCCTCTTCCCTGAAAATGTCATGGTATTTTTTTTAGATATGTTCGCCTTTGTAGTTTTGAAAATGATATATTATGAAATTTAAACCTGCCTCAATTCTGATACATCATTTAAAAAGAGTCCTACTTGTTAATTCACTCAATTAGCTAAAAAAAAAAAAAATAAGGCAGGGTATGAAGATGAGGTAGGTTAAAGAAATGGACTCTAGAATTGAACTGCCTGAGCTCAACCCTGACTTTTCTGCCTATTTATTTTCTAACTTTGAACCAGCTCAGAGCCTTGTTTTCTCATCTGTGGGGGGGGGAGGGTAATTAATAGCAAGGGCCTCACTTAGCAGATGTAGGGATTAAAGTATGCATTCCAGAAGGAAGCAGGGAGGGTGACTCACAAAGGTAGAGGAGTCTGGGGACATAGCTCAGTGGTGAAGCACTTGCTTAGCCAGAGCAGGGCCCTGTTTCTATCATGCAAAGGAATCTTACATAGGATGGCTCAGTGAGTCAAAAGGAAGTCTAGAAGTGAATGGGATGGCAAGAAGCAGGACACTGTGGGGACTACATGCTTTCCCTCCTTGGTTGTGACAGTTCAAGTAGGTGGATTGAGGTAGACGAGTGTGTGCGTGCACATCCCTCCTTCCCCCCAAGGGAAAGTGCCAGGGGGAAGAAGAGGGGGAAGAAAGTGGGAGGGGAAAAAGAGGGAGGGAAGGGAGAGGGAGTGCCCGGTGAAGGAGAGGGAAGGTGGAGGGAAAGAGGGGGAGGAATGGTGATCCAGATGGGGATAAGGGGTAGAGGCAGAGGGAGGAGAGGGAGGAAAGCTGACTGGGTCTTACAGAAGTCTCAAAGTTTCTCAAATGCAGAGAAGAAACAGAATCTGAGTCACTAGGGAAGCCACGTATTTCGCTGCAGAAGATACAGATAGATATGAGGAAGAAAAGATCAGATCAGGGAGGGAGTTGACTGACATATTTCTTTGTGCAAGTGAGGAGAGTGCCTTGTTTACAAGAGATTAAGGTAATGGGTCAGGAAGTTTAACTGCTGAAAAGTTTGGAAAGCCTACCAGACTGGGGGACACAGCTATGAAGGAACACTTAACTACTCAACTAAAGAAAGTCTTACAATGCTGTGGAACCTCTATAAACAAGGAATAGTATACTAGTAGATGTTGAATATGAATTTAATATATAAAATATAGAAATTTATTTAAGTCTGAACTTAGGTTCAGAATCTAACAAGGCTTTACAAGATTGTCAAGTGTGATATTCAATCATCTCATTTGATAGGCAAGATGATTTTGTTAGGAAAATAAAAGAAATGAGAAATAGCTCTGGACTTGGACCAAGTGAGGGTCTTAGGTATCTAATGAACTGCTTTTTGATTGTGAAGTCCTTTGATACTTTTTTTTGGGGGGGGTCACAGATCAGTACTGGAATTCTTGATCTAATGCTTTCACTCATTGGCTCTACCACCTGAGCCATGCCTCCAATCCCTATTGATTCTATTTTTAGCTTTTATATTCATAATCTTCAAAGTGGGCTTTACATCTTATGAAGCTTTTCTATCCATTAAAATAACGCACACGCACACAAAAGCTGTTTAGCTTAGCACGTGCATGCATAGCTCTTTCCATTTTTAACAGCATTATTAACAAGAAAAAAATAAAGTTTGAGGTTAAAATAATATATCATTAAACTACCTCTGAGAAACACACAGAAAATTCTGTTGCTTCTGGGGCATAAATAAAACCCTGGATGTCCATGTCTGTGTTCATACTCTACAATTTGTTTGAATTGTGTTCTTCAGAGAAATAGATTAGCATACATTACCCATTCTAATGAATCTAACACAGTTAAGGTATTTTTCTCAGAGTTACATGCATTTGACAGAGTAACGGAGTCAAGTGCTGGGAACCAGGCTTGAAGTTGTGGCTAGTTAAGAGCATGGATGGGTAACAACCATGATTAGTATGTTGCATTTGCCTCTCTGGAGAAAGTTCTGGCCAACTGAGGAGGTGAGTTCATGAAGGAAGCGTCCACTATAAGTATAGGGGCCAGACACTGGGTTGATGCACTCCGATAACATAATTTAGACCTGTACTTGCATGGAAAATAATTATATTTTCAGGGTCTGGATAATATTCCATAATTAAGGGGAGTTCATTAGGAAATAAATTGTTAGAGGAAGATATATACTCAGTAGTGGATTTTTTGAGTCCAGTGGTGTTAAGCCTAGATAGTTGGTTTCTAGCAGAAGATACTAGACCAAAGACTAAATTATTTAAAGGCAAAGAAACAGAAGAATAATTCCAGAAATCCCCTATGGTTTCTTTCACAAAGACACTAATGAAAGGAAATGACAGTCCCGGTTAATTTCTATCACCCACTTGAACAACTGACACTTTCTTCTAGCGTCAATGTCTTCCTCTATAAAGTGGGCATAATAACAACTCTCCTTTAAGAGATTGTTGTTCACCTCCAAGAAGAAAATTGTTCCTCACAAAATTCTGAGTAAAAAAGCCAAGCTTGTCTGTCAAATCTTATTTTAAAACATTTAAACAAGGAAAGAAACTCTTAATTGAAAAATGGCAAGGAAATTATTTTCCTTGAGGATAAAGCATACCTTTCATAAGGAGAGATCTTTGAGAAAATAGAGCAGACCTACAAATAGATTTTTTTAAGAGAAGAAATATCTCCTTAATAGAAATATTTTTCTTAATAGAATATCTAAAAGTTTCAAGACAGAGCATGCTTCCTTCTTCTCTCAGAAGATTTCTAGAAGTTTAAAGATAGAGAATGCTTCATTTTTCTTTTTATGATCCTCTGCTTAACTAAGCCCACTGTAACACTGTTATGGTTTGCTGTAAGTAAGGCACTCTTTAAGGGACTCTACACTATTTCAGCTTATTCAGCACTGTAGTAAAAATTATCTTCTGCTTAAGCAGTACACAAAACTCAAAATTCTTAACTTATGATGTATAATTAATTATAGGCTAGCTATAATGTTTTAACCCCAGTTTAAGTGTTAACTTATTAAAGAATCTATCACCCACTTACCAATATCATTTTGTGGAAAACTTACGTGTGTTAAATGTTATAAAGCAGCTTTTTATATTGTGTGCAAAAAATATCTACATAGTGATTTTATTACTAAAGTATTTCCAAAGTAGACACGATATGAACTAAAGAAGTTTCATGAAAATAATCACTCTCTTAACTTAAAAGCATCCTGTTTAAGAAATTTCTTATGACAAATTACGTATATCTATTTTATCTATTTGTTTGGCTGACAGAACTAAAAGAGAAAAGCAGAGGCTAAGCACATATATAGGTGTGGGCATATACAGTTTCTTTCAATACATAGAAAGTACTGAGAATGAGAAGTAACCTTATCCTAAAGAACAAAGTAAGTAACAAAGTATATGATTCAAAATGACAAACAGATACAAAAAGAAATTCATTCAAACTTACCAAGAAAACCATAATGGCTGTCACTTATTGATTGAATCCTAACTATGTGGCAGGCAGTTTTATTAAGAAGTTTTATAAGGGGACGTGGACAGAAGGGAACCTTACTGTATTGTTGGTGGGAGTGTAAACTTGTTCAACCATTTTGGAAAGTAGTATGGAGGTTCCTCAAAAGACTCCACATAGAACTCCCCTATGACCCAGCAATCCAACTTTTGGGCATTTACCCAAAAGTTTACAAATAAGACCACACTAAAGCTACCAGCACAACTATGTTTATTTCAGCACTATTTACTATAGCTAAGATATGGAACCAACCCAGATGCCCCTCAGTAGATGAATGGATCAAGAAAATGTGGTATATATACACAATGGAATTCAATGCTTCCATCAGAAAGAATGACATTGCCCCATTTGTTAGGAAATGGAAAGACTTGAAAAAAATTATATTAAGTGAAGTAAGCCAGGCCCGAGGAAACATAGGTCCCAAAGTTTCCCTTATTTGCAATATCTAGTATATGTCTGAGTCATGCAGAAAAGGTGATGTTAGGGACATGAACCCTAAGATATGTATTCAAATGTTTTTTTTTCTTTCATGGGATTGTTTCTAATGCATTTATAAGATTATGTCTTTGTTGCTTTGTATGTCCCTCCCCCACAGTATAACCCCTGCTTTCACTGTATTTGATGTGGGTATAATTTGTGGAGGGGAAGGGGAAAAACAAATCGTTTAACTAGGGATACAGGTGGACCCATTGCAACAATGAGATGTACAAGTCGTTATGTCGAAAGTGAACTTTACAACTTTGGTGAGGGGGGGCGAGGTGGGGAACAGGGAGGATTGGGGGGTGGGGGGAGGATGGGAAGGGATGTGAAGGGTAAACAAAGGAGGAGGCTACAATGCTTGATAAGAAATGTACTCATTATCTTGCCCATGTAATTGTAACCCCTCTGTACAGTATTTTCACAATAAACAAATGGGGAAAAAAAGAAGTTTTATATAAATCATTTCTAATCCCAAAGCTGTCCTGTGGAATTGAAGTTATTCTCTTTCCTTTATAAAGCAGAACAAAAGTCAAGAGTGAAGAGTGCCGAGGTAATGAACTACGGGAAGATGGAGTTCAAGCTCAAGGCTCCCTGATGGCGTGTGAGAAGTCTACATTCTCTCCCTGTGATGGACATGCTTCCTGTTGACTAATTTACACCATTTGTGGTGTACCATTCAGCAATGTTTCCTTTTCTTTGAGGATTGTGCTCTGAAACAGGCTGCAGGAAGGTGATGTTCGAGGTGACGGGTTTCTGTTTCAGGAGAGAGAATAATACCTATGACATTGTTGAGTAGTAACAGAAATTTGGATCCCTAAATTCTTTCAAACACACACAATCCAGTCATCTTATTTTTCACTGACTACCCCTCCTCCCATATAGCTCACATGTGTAGAAAGAAATGAGGAAGGAACTACATAAAGAAAATGAAAACTAGCGCCATACAGAAGTAATAAGCATAAATGTTTTGGAAGACTTTCTTTGTCTTTTTCTAGTCTTCACCTTGTGAATCTTACACAATTTTGGAAGATTTTTATTCTCATGATCAGTAGAGCATTTTCCAGGCTTTTCCAAGAATACTTCATAAATGGTAGTTAAGAGGGGGTCCCACTATATTCCACCAAAAAAGGTCAGAGTCTACTTAAAAATATAACTTGTCAAATAGTATTTAAGGTATCTTTAATTGCTACTATAAATAACATTCCTCTTTAAGTACAGGAAACTTGATTTTTCCTTTTTGGCATTGCTGGGAATGAAGCCCAGGATTTCATGTGTTGTTAAAGAAGCACTCCGTCACTGAGGCCGTGTCCCCAGTCCTAGAGGTAAGACTCTTAATACATATTGCAGAACTCTGATGTCCAAGAACCATCCGTTTCATTTATTTACCTAACAAGACAGAGTGGGTAGTACATGCCATGTTTACCCAGTTGGTAACTTCTGGGTGTGTGCGCAAAAATTTTAAGCTCAGTTCTTCTCTCCAAATTTTTTCTGTGGCTACAGCCACATACTTTGACTTGGACACATATGAGTGGTGGGAATGTGAACCATATTCTTAATCTTAATTGTGGAGGGGACACAAATGCAGTGCAGGGTCGTGGAACAATCCTACTCAGAATTCAGACATGAAACCTTCATTATGTATATACAGTCTAACTATAATGCCCAGGCTGCTCTTTAGCGCAGGGGATTCTATAGTTGGGATTAAAGCATGAGCCACTACTACTATGCCTTGGCTTAGTTTAAGTAAATTATGTAAACAGTCTGAGCCTCTGCTCACTTCAGGCTTGAATTAATTATATAAACTTTCTAAGGTGTTTCCTTGCCTAATTAAGGAAAATCAAATTTACCTCAGAGGGTAAATTCATAATGTGTGAATAAAAAATGTCAGCTATATAAAAATCTGGATGCATCGTAGACTTTCAATAAGTGGTAGTTGTTTGGAGAACACTCATGATATTTGCTATCATGTTATGAATCCCATATTATGTATCCCACAAAAGTTGGTTGCTCCTTTGATCCTTTTTTTTTCCTTTTATTTATTCTGGCAGGTATCTGAAGGTTTGAACATCAACCTACTTTTCCAAAGTCGTGATTATTTCATCCTTCTTTCAATTATTTTTTTCTTCTTTCAATTTTAACCCTCTAAAAACATCTGTGTAACATAACTGTCCTAGTTTTAACAGAAGAAATTATACAGAAAATTCATTAAATCATGGGAAATGACTCTGGAGTGTATCACTGTGTTCAATCTTTCCTGCCACCCACCATTCACCACCTACCTGTATTTCACATGGAATGTACATTGGGAAAAGGAGCAAAAGATGAGAGATTGCAAATTAATTTCACCTTCTCTGAACCTTTAGTCCAATCACCCTCTTTCATTCCTTGGTGGAGGTAAATTCTACTAAAGATACTTTGTAGCTCTTTTAAGGGCAAATTCTGAGGAAGAGTAATGTTTAATATATTTTGTCTCTGCTTTCTAAATAATTTGTCCCTACTTCTAAATAATTTCTTCAAATTCTTATTAAATTATTAGAATATAAAAGCTACCTACTGTCAAGATACTTTTAGCAGTTTTAAAGATAACTTTAATATTTCTACCCTTCTCCATACTATTTTTATACTATAGGATTTTTAGAAAATTATTCTAGCCAAACTTATTCAAATAGAACAATTCTGAAGGACTTAAATATCTAATTCCTTCACTACTTCCATTAGAAATTGAGATTCCTGGTTACTAAGTATTTTGATATATTAAAGACAAGTTAGTAATTAAAAAAAAACCTTGATTTTGTATTTCAGAAAATAGAGACTTGTGGACATTGTTTAATATGTTTTATATATTAAGTAGAGTCATACACTATAGGTCTTCAATACAGGTATAAATAAAAGAGTAGGCAAATTAACAGTTTTTATGTGATATCTTGAAATGTACCAGGCATTCATCTTATTATGTTGTATACATTCATTAAAATTGAAGTGAGGAATTTTGAGCTACTCTGAACGATTAAACTCAATTATTTAGGCATTTATTGTAAAAATAAACTAATATGCTTTAAGACCATGGTTTAGTTAGGCACTTTAATAATAACTAATGTGACTTGAATGATCACAGTGAATATTTACATATACTCTTTTATCTAGCTCTTATTACATGAACATTATTTATTACAACAGATAAGAAAATGGAAGCACTGGATGGTCTTAAAACCACACCAACTAGCAGCAGAGGAAATGAAATCTAATCATGTGAACACTGAAAAAAAAAACAAAAAACAACAACAACCATTTTACTGCATGCTTTACATGGTTCCTGTGATGGTGAATAGATCTCTGGCTTATTGCTTTTGAATCAAAGTAGGAATAAGAAATTTATACTTATAAGGAGATCTCAGTTAACTTTAGGAGATTCTGTGACTTCTCAAACCTTTGAAACCTGTTATTATTATGTTCCCTTACTTTTCAACATTTTTAAATTTATTCAACTAGTAAATACTTATTGGGATATATGTGGCTGATGCTGAGTATAACAATGACTTAAGAAATGCTAAACAACTTAAGGAACAATAATTAACTGGGAGAGATAGAAATGAAAGTGTGTATACATATATTACCCTAGAAGCAACCAAATTCAACTGCACAGAGAAAGTGAAAATATAGTACCTAAGACAATTAAGTGAGATAATGTTTCCTGAATTGTTCTATGACTGTGAGCTCCTTGTTTCTGAGGAGAAACAGAACTTGACTCTATATTTTAGAGCAAGGTCTCAATAAATTTCCTTTCAAAACCAAATGTTAGAGTATATTCATCAAATATTTTTCATGTAAGTTACATCAAATGTTATGGGGGAATTTAATTATTGCAAAGTTAAAAGAGTACTTTTTTTTTCCCTAAAGAGAATGGAAGGTTTTTAATCCAAGATAGTCCTTGCTTTGCATATAGCTGCTGTTCCTTTAAAATTGGGTAAGAGTTACACAACTGCTGAGTCAGATGATTTGGCAAGAAAATGGTGGCATTTCAGAGAATGCAGCAAGCATAAACGTTTTCCTGCTGCATCTAGCAAAGTTATTGGTATAATATCAGATATCTGGTTGCTTGAAAGCAAACAAATTCTGATCATAATTTGGAGTCACCATAAGCTGGGTTTTGTTATAAATGTACATACTCTGTGTTTTCACTGAGACACAAAGACTCACCATTTTCTTCTTTAGTGATTTACTCTGTTACAGTGACACTTCACAGAAAATATGTCTCGATTTTAAACAAATACAAGTTTAACCAGTGAAACATTTGTGCTTTGTTTTTTTTTCTCTTAAATCATTTTTGGTGGTCAGGTTTATTACAAATCTAGTTGGGATAATGAAAGGAAACCTGAATTATATGATATATCTTTAAGAAAGTATTGAGATTTACTCACCTTGGGTAAACAGAGGTAAATGCATAGAGTATTTTGAAAAGGTATTATATTGTATGTGTCTTATGTGAATATTTTTTGTCTGGTGCTCTTAATGATGAAGCACCAATATGTCTTCTCTCCCCCAAATGAATTCCTACTGTACAAACCTTACTGTAAAAATCTAAGAGACTATATATATCTATATATAATTAATGTGCATAATAATGTACATAATACATCTACATATAATAACACAGTATATATAATATCTACAGATAATATATATAATTCAAATCATGGATCAACTATTAATAAAGGGGTTTTTCATTTGGTGAATTTTTTTTTCTTCTTACAATTCAGATCCTCTTTCCTAGGATCAAAGTGTGATTGTCTAGGTAACATTTAAAATCTTATCAAAAAGCCTAGGGCTTCAGTTTAAAAGTAAACAAAATAAGTTTTTTAAAAACAATATTAACCGTATTTGTCAAACGTATCCCAGCAGCAACTTATAAGATGATCAACCTCATGGGTTTATTTTAAATGAAGATTCTTATTCCCCCATGCAAAACTGCTAAAACAGATGGGGGGGGGAGGGTGATCTTGTAACCTTAACTATACTGCTTTTACTTCTGACTACTTGTATATATAATTAATAAAGTAAAAGAATTTTATTTATATTTCCCTGGTTGTACAATCATATCAGTTTCAATTTGATTAAATGCATCTTTGTTCACACAGTTCTGAATTTCTACAAACCCTCTTCCCCCTAAAAGAAAAGAAAAAATTTACCAAGCAGGATTGCATGCTCAGCAGGAAAGCATTTGCCTTTCTGTGTAGGCCCCAGGTTGTATCAAAAACATTTTTCCGTCATTCCTAAATTCCTCCTCACTTTGTAATCACTTAAGTAATTTGAGATTTTGTTTTGATGGTGTGGGCGGGGGAAGAACCAGTTGAAGAACTAAAGTTCTTTGTGATGAAAATGTTTATATTTTCATGAACAAAGCCAATGTGTTTGTGATATAAAAATTAAACTAGAACTTAAAATCTTTTTTAAAAAAAGTGTTCTGAGGTTTGGGGGAATTTAAATCGTGTAGCCTGGATTTTAAAATGTGTCCTTTATTCATTGTGATTATGTAGTTTTGAGGAAATATGCAAATTATGTAGTTTTGCGATGCAGTAACAATGCATTTCTGAAGGTATGGAGAAGCACTGAAAAGCACTGATATTTTCTTTAGTCCTCTTTTAGAAAGATGCTATTGGCATTTCATAATTCCAAGCACTGTACACATGTATGGGTTTTCTGGGCATTCAATACAATGCAATGCCTTGAATTAGCACATGGTGAATCTGTTTCAGTTTGAGGTTTGAGTGTATTTTCTAGAAAGGGTAAAAAAAAAAAAACATCTTTAGAAGTAACTTACTGAATAAAACTTATTCCTGGGGTTTCTCCATCAGTTGGCTTGTGGAAGTAAATCTTGTATTGCTGTTTCATTCTTATCAATGCTTCTATTTGAAAGTTTTAACTGAGAGGGATATTTGCAATACACACAAAGTTGAGGAGACGTATCACTACTAGGAAAAAAAAAACCAACCCATCTGGGCCACCCACATTGTCCTGCACCCATACAAGAACCAAGAAGAGAAGTTGGTCCAGGTCTCTAGCTAGTCTGGAAGGGAATGAATGACCGGGAGTCCCCTTCCTCGGTTCTTCTAAATGAGAAAGACTCCTTCCCTCTGTCCACCTCCTCAGAGCCAAGCTTGGGAACTTGCACAAGCCTCTCACCCTTCCCCGCTCCCCTTTCCTACAATGCGGTCGGGCACACCGGGGATCTCGCCCCCTTCGCTGCCCGGGGAAGCTTCCAGCCTCTCCTCTTCTAACCCGTAGACTGCAATTACTTTGATCACATGGCACCTGCAGAACTGGGGAAGAGGCAGGGGTTCTTGAGAAGGCTACAAAGGTGAGTCTAAGTAAATCAAGGGTCTTCACTTTCCCTAGAGTATCTCACCCCAGGAAGCCAGTGGAGACCGGAGGAGGGCAAAGAGAGTGTTAGGGAATGTGGGTAAGTAGGATGCGGTGGGGGAAATGCTTAAGCACCACAGTGCTTCAAGATTCCTTTCTTACCTGCTGGTGCCCTTGGGATTCTGGGGGACATCTTCTGGAATACTCTAAGATTACTCTCCCAAGGTGGTGAGCCAGCCTGAAGTTGTTCCTGGGGCGGACCAGTTGGTGAGGTGGTGGGGGACAGAGTAGAGAAGAGATCCTAGGCAAGGCCTAAGTGCTCAGAGCAGGAGCCTAGTGCAGAGGAGCTGTGGCCTCAGTTTTATTTGAAAACAACTGCAGGCAATCAAGCAAAGGTTGGTTGTCTTCAGCCACAGCCCCCTCAGGCTTTCCCAGAATTTAAAGCCTGCGAGAGAGACTTCCACAATTCAGTTCACCTCTTAGCTCATCAGTCTTGTTATCATTACAGTGTGAAAGGCTTTGAGAATAGAGAAAATATGTTTACTAGTGATGGTCAAAATACTCGGGAAGCCTAAAAAATATTATGATCAGAGCAAATGCCATCCTGACCCCTCTGTCCCTGAGGAAGCCATCATACATGTAAGCATACAATAAAACACAAGCACATGTGCAGAGGGAAATAAAAAGAATTGCTTCCTGTTCAGAATTTCACTGGGGAAAAAAAAAGCCTAGGTTTACAATGTCACCACTTCATAGTCTGTTAAATGTATTAAATAATCTGCAAGAAATATAACTGTCAGCCAACTATGGTGGGGTACACCTTGATAACAGCACCTGGGGGGCTTTGGCAAGAAGACTGGTTTCAGATCAGCCTGGGCTACACAGTGAGATCCTATCTCATAACAAAAGAAAGAGAAAGAAAGAAAGAGGAGTGTGTGAGAAAGGAGAAAAAGAAAGAAAAGAAAGCAAGATGGAAAGGGAGAAAGAAAGAAAAGATGAAAGAAAAGAAAACATAACTAATATTGTAGAAAAGAGCTGCACTACTATTTAACATAGTGCTACAATTTCCAGCAATTTTCAATTTCTTGAAAATACAGACTATATGGACTATTTACCTATCTGTACTGATCCTTCTTAGAATCACTGAGTGAAGCCTAGATTGAGAATAATTGAGTGAAAGCGAACATTTTCATACTTAATGCACTGTTTCAAAGTTGTTTTTCTTGCCTGTGAGGCTATTTATAAAGTGCACTAGTAGGCACTTTTTGGCTAATAAATACAGGCAACACTGTGGTTAGACATGTGAAAATTTTTAGTATTATAATTTTATGTTTAGAAAAAAACACCCATTATTTACCTAATTTAAACTGCAAAAATATTTTCTATCAGCAGCAGATAGAGGTCCTACGATATTTGGGCACAGAGATTCAGTTTTGGTTTGGCCTAGAGTGTGTTAGTTAGTACATGGTGATAAGTAAAAATTTGTCTTAGACACTTTGCAATAGTGAAAAGGCTCAGCCAAATGTTCAGTTTTGCTGTAAAAAAGATGTGTGTTTTTAAAAGATGGGCTATGTCACTTTCTCATATTTTAAAATGGCTTACTAGTCATGAGTAATGGATAATATGTAGTAACAAGTAAGATATTATGTAAAGCAGAGTAGGCTATATTGTGTGTATGTGAGGTTCAGAGTGTATATTTTAAAATTCAACAGTCCTCAAAGAAGGAAATTGGACAAGAAGTTTCAGTTTACACACAGTGCCAGCTAGGATCTGGGCCACATTGGGATCAATAGGTTGTGCTTTTATAGGTAGACTCTATGATAATAAAGAAAAAAACAAAACAACCAGGATCTTTCCAAATAACTTCACAATAAAAATGTGACCATTGTATATCAATTTGGAAGTAACAAATTGACATGCAATGTATCAGGTTTGTGTAGATAAGAAAGTAGTGATGCAGATAATAATGCAGGTTTTATGTTTATATGTATGTGGACATTAAACATATGGCCTCTGGCCTGCTAAGCTACATTCCCCAATCTAATGTGGAATTTTATTGTACACATGTCTAGTCATAAAATGAAGACATAATATATGAGTTTGCTAAAACGTTAAAAACATTAAACAATGATGGCTTACATAACTGCATTAATATTAAATTATTAATCCAAGCAACATTTAACCACTTGTATCAAGGCATTGTATGAATCCCAATATAATCAGTAAAATATATCCTTCTAAATCAAGATAGCCATAGATGAAATACATAAACAGTGAAATATATAATTACATATTTATATAATTAACATCTCAGATGTTTATGGGTGTAATTTAATGCAAAATGTTTGGAAATTGCACATATTTTCAAGATATCTCTTCTATCCAAGCCATCTATATGTTCTTTTATTATACTTGTTGAAAACAGGACTTTTTACAATGTACTTCTAAATAACTTTACACATGATTACTACAAATTGATTTATACTTAAACAACAGGAAATTATTTCTTTCAGGAAACTTATTTTTATAATTTTCATATTCCACAATAAATACACTATAAAATGCTGTTTTACACTGCTGAAATAAAAAAACATAATTATAGTATTTGCATATACTATATTCAAACTTACACATTAGTGGCTAAAGCTTTGCTGATACTCAAAAACTGCCCTGAGAAGAACAAGATCTTTGAATGCTTTCAAGTCAACTAAAATGAAATCTAAAAAGCCATTATATCCTTTGTAAACTCCTTCTAATAAAAAGAACTGCCATAATAATAATAATATGAAAAACATGAAGTGTCCGCTTATTGTAAACCTTCTAGACGTTTCTCTAACTGAACTCCCCCCCCCCCCCC
>NW_012267269.1:7247891-7281545 GCF_000151885.1 Dipodomys ordii
CCCCCCCCCCCCCCCCCCGCATAGTTTTAACTGGTTTGCCTTTCCACATCAAGACAATTAATGGTGCTATAAAAACATGTCTTCCTCCACCGGCCTTTGTTTTTTGGAGCTGTGTGTTCTCAAGGAAGTGATGCCACTAAGAAAGGTTACCAAAATGAGGCCTTAATATTTTAATACTCAGCATCTAAGTTGTAATTGTGATTCTGCATTTTATAACTCTATATATGTTTCAATTTTTCTGGTGAGAGGAAATCACACAACCGAGTAAAGATGAGTCCAGTATGTATAAGGACAAAAAAAAATCTATCAGATTCTATTTTTCAAGAAGTAGGCCTCATTTTTAAAGTTATGTTAATTTGTGGTGGGAGATGATTAATATATGATCAAGTATAATTCCCCAGGGCCAGCACTGTAACCCAGTCATCTATGAACTATAGGAGCAAGGGTCCGCAACAGTTTTTATAGCTTAGGCCCAGCAAGAGTCGGCTGCTTTCCTTTATCCAGAAAAACCTTCTGTTGGCTTTAGAAGCCCCTGAAAATAAGCAATTTTCTCCTGGTGGAACTTAATGATCCTTGATGAGCGTATTTCAGGAAGTCACATTGCGTGCATGCCCTACCTCGTGTCCTCCATACTACTTACTCCTGGAAGGAGGGTGGAGTAGTGAACAAAAAAGAGAGAGAGGGAGAGAGAGGTGGGCGTGTAGAAAACTGTTAGTATTAATCTTCCCCAGGTCGACATAAAATGGTCTAGAAATATACCTCACTGTGTGTGTGTGTGTGTTGGTGTGTGTGTGTGCGCGCGCACACACACACGTGTGCTCTAACTTCCACCTAGGGAATTCAGGAGCCACGTATTTCAGAGGTGAGATTAGAAGCTGTTGGTTTCCCTTGAAGTTTCACAAGGTTGAGGTTGGTGAAGGGGGGGAGGGGTGGTTCCACGATCTATGTATAGGGAGAATCGGGGTCTCGAAGTAATTAATTCCCATTAAGGAAAAGGTGTCCATCTCTATCTGCCCCCCTCCCCCAAGTCCTCCCTTCCAAATCACCTCCACCTTGTTCCAGGTGATTCCTGTCTGCATTCGATCGCACCAAACAAAATCATCCAAGTGCCCTTCTGCCCGGGAGGTGGTGAGGGCCTTTCCTACCTGGTCTTCTAGGATGCGGCTGCCGCCTTCTGCGCTGGCTCCTGGCTAGCATCAACAGGAGGGCCACCACGGCCCGCGCCCTGGGCGCTGCCCCCTCACCCGCGGACCGCGGGACCTGCACCACGAAAGTCCTCACTCGCGGTGGGCCGCCAGCGCGCCAAATCCGGACCGTCACCAAAAATCTGCGAACCATAGTCTCGTCACCCACGCCAGCTTGAGCTCCACCGCTTCTGCACCGCCCTTCGGCGGCACCGTCCCTACCCCACGAGTTGCAGCCAACTGGGACCCACACGCCGCCCCCCGCCCATCTCCGCCCCGCAAGCGCGCACCCGCGTGCTCGGCGCGCGCCCTTCCTCCCCGTCACTCCCCCCCCCCCCCCAGCGCAAGACCTCAGAAACCGCTCAGTGCCCAGCGCGCGCGGGAAAGGCTGCGCGGGGCGTCCGCGTGAGGAGTGAGGCGCGCTCAGGGCGCCTAGCTTCCCGGGTTCATGGCACTCGGGCCTATCACCTCTTTCCCGCCTTATCCGAGCCCCCCCACACCCCTCCCCACCATCCCCTCCCCACCGCCTTCCACCCTCCGCGCGCGGGCGCCCTGCGCAGTGACAGCCATGGGGCCGGACGCTGGAAAGCATCTCCAGGCAGCCCGCCACCCCCTCCCTCCTCCTCGGCCACCTCTGTCACCTGACTCAGCCCCGGCCGGGAACCGCCACGCTCCCCGAGTTCTGGTCCTGATCGCGTCCCCGCTCCCCTGCCCCTTTCATTTTATTCCTCGTGGTCGAGAGAATCGTCCACGTCTCCCTATCGAATTATTTAAGGAGAGCGAGCGAGAAAGAGGGGGAAAAAAAAGAAGCCAGCCCAGCCAAGGCCACCCCTGGGTGCCGCCAATCAGCTGGCTGCGTGGCACAGTTTGAACGAAACTGCCGCTCGGCTCCCTCCGCTGTTCGAGTCGGGAGCGGAGAGCAATGCAAAGGAACCACGCGGCGCGCGCGCAGCCCGGGCGACAGCGACGCGAGACGCTGCTGCCGGTGGCTGGCGCGGCTGCGGCTGCGAGGCCCGGGCTCCGGATCAGGTAGGTGGAGCCGGCCATGCCCCGGGAACCTGCGTCCCTTCCCCACCCCCCACCCCCATTTTCCTAACAGTTCCCCCGCAACGCTGAAGTTGCCAGGCTGGGGCGAATCTCGGGTCCGACTGATGTTGGCCGTTTTTATTTTCGGTTTTAAGTTCAAGACAACAGGGAGCATCGGAGCGAGCGCTTCTTCCTCTTTCCTCCGCCCCGCGCGCGCGCGCTCCTCCCCCACAGGCCGCTGTCGGGGCCTCTCCGCTGACCCAGCGGTCCACGGCCCTCCAACACGCCCGTGCGCCCCCACTTTCTCCTGGGAGGCCGATCCCCCCCACCCCGCCCGGTCCCTTCCTTCTCTTCCACATCACTGATCCTTTCTTTCTAGAGACTCCCCCTTCCTTCTCCCTGCTGCGGTCCACTCAGAACAGGAAAAGCAGGGGGAAGGAAAGGAAGGAGTGGCAGAAAGGAGGGGTGAGGCCAGGACACAGAGATAGATGGCAGCCGGGGTTGTGGATGGGAGCTGGAAGTCGAACCCCAGGGCTCCATGCTTTCAGGCCGCAGGGCCGCCTGACCCAGTGTCCAGCCCTCTTTGGCCCTCAGCCCATCTCGATGTGTCCAGAGCCTCGCTCTCAGTGGCCCCGGCCCCTCCCCCCCCCGATACCCCCCCCTCGCATGTGCAAGAGGTTGTAGGACTAGGCCCAGATTTTCAGAGCCTGGAGACGTGGCCCACCATGCAGTGGTCTCCAGTTCAGGTGCTGGGGCCTAGTGGCCAGGCTGCTGAAACTGTAACCATTTGCACATCGAGAGCTGGCAGGGACCTTGTGGATCAGATCTTCTCCACTTCATCCAGGAGGAAAGTGAAGACCGCCAAGTCACCCACCCAAGGACATGTTGTATCGCAGTTTGCCAGGCAAAGCAGCAAGGCAGTGGGCATCTTTACCTTTCCCATCCCCCACCCTGTCACGTGATGTTGATCAGCCCCTCTGCCCAAACCCAAAACCGAAAACTGGGTCGAGTGAAAGGAGTGAGATTTAACAGACACCCTTACACTGCTCCTCTAAACATGGGCCTCGGTTGCATTCAGAATTTACTGAGCAGGATGCTACCTTCTAAGGGAGTACTTGCTACCTGGTATTCTATCTTGATTTTTGTAAAATCCTTTTTCATTTTCCCAAGGCTGATTCCTCCTTCAGGTCTCCTCTAAAGGATCTCTGCTAAGAGATCTTTGGGTATTATGGCACAGCATTTCTCCTGTGTAGTGCTTGGCGGGTAGAAGTCACTTTATTTAGGGATTTGTTTGCTGGCTTGTGGTCTCTGTTTCTTACAGCGGAATGTAAGCTCAGGAGAACCAGATCTTGGCTGTCTTCCTCTGCAGCTAGATCACCCCCTCTCCAAATAGCCTCACAGGAGAGAGAGGGACTCCACAACCTATTATTATAACTGGGTATTTGGCTTTATAAGAGACAAAGGAGAGGTGGTGCAAAGAATTGATCCTGGTAGAAAAACTGCTGCTGGACACGAGTATAAAATTCAATAATGCTAGAAAAATGGAGATCTGAGGAGTTTTCTGGGCCCAGACTAGTCTATTAGCTGTGGCTATAAACCATGGTGAGGGGAAGCAGGGTTCTACTTTTAAAATATTATTTTTAGTAGTCAGAATTATCTGGGGAAAATACTCATATACATGCATATACAAATACACACATATATACTTTGTGTGCATGTAGTTATGTACATGGACATGTGCATATATAGACATCATACATATGTATCATATTGTATCATAGATATACATCATATATGTATATATACATATATAGAGTGAGAGAGAAAGAAAGCAAGGAAGTGAGGGAGAGAGGGAAAGACTGAGACTTTGAAAGGCTGAGTCTGACTTATTTTGGCTCAGGAGGTATTGTGTACTAAGTGTTGGATTTGAAGAGTAGGCAGGCTGCGAGACTAGAGATCTAGGGTCTGGTCAGTATGGTTGGCAGAATTGTTTAACTGCTTCCTTGAAGGACCTTAGTATTTTCTGTTAAACCCTTCAGATGGTTGAGGCCAACTCCTTCTGTTAATTTATTATTATTATTATTTTGAAACAGGGTTTTGAAAAACAAGGCCAGGCTGGCCTGGAGCTCACAATGTAGCCCAGGTTGGCCTTGAACTTGAGGTCTTCCTGTAGCCCAGGTTGGCCTTGAACTTGAGGTCTTCCTGACTAATCCTCTGAAGTTTTTTTTTTTCTATTAAATTACAGTTACTAATGTACTGGAGTTTGTCACCACAGCCAGCTTCCCACTCAGGTATGACTAGCAACCTACTTTATTCATAGCCTCCTGGATTTAATGTTAATGACATCTAAAAGATGCCCTCACAGACACATTTAGACGTGTTTTCTAAACGTGGGTACCACGGTCTTGACAAGTTAATACACGAAATTAAACATCCCCTTACTCCATCATGCTTGACAGATGGAACTTGTTTCCCAGCCAAATTTAAATGCAGGGGTCTGTCTGTATTTAGTGGGCCTGTGTAGAATAAACTGTAACCACTTTTTTTCTATAGGAATTTGTTCTGCAGATAAAGACAATTGTCTCCTTCAGGTGAATGCCATTTGGGCAAGAGGAGGATCGTAGAGTAGGACCTTTGCTCAAAGAATGTAATTTTTAAAAAATTGTACTTTTAATTTAATTGTACCTTTAATTGTAATTAAATTGTACCTTTAAATTTCATCTTGGTATTCCCTGCTGTCTAACACATGTTTTCTATCATTTGTGGTATATAGAAAATTTTTTTACTGTAAGCAAAATGGAATTAGGAAGGTATATGATTCCAAAGACTTTTGGAATTTGAATGACTTTGGGCTATTGACTCTTTAAAAAATTGGAATGAAAAATTGGGCAGTAATATATGGGTATTTCCACTTGAATCACTCACTGTATTCTCACAATATCCCTTTAAATTTGGATTTTGCAGGAGAGAAGACTAGAGAGGCCTAGAGAGGCCCAAATTATGGACACTACATCGCCAGCAAATGCAAGGGCTGGCTGCATCAGAAAGGTCTGTGAACTACAAGGTTCGTGCTTTTTGTTTTCCCAAAGACCACAGACAATATCGAGTAGTTTTTCTGTGGGTCACTTAGCAGACAGAATCATTGAATACTGGATCTTTCCTTTGCTCCCTTCCTTTGGAGTACTAAGCTGACAGTTTATTTTCTATCTTTTAATAAAGGGAAACAATGTTCTGTTTAGTATCAGCAAATTTATCCCTTAGGCAGGGATAGGCGGGAAGATCTTATTGAGCATCCCTTGTCTTGTCACCTGCCACACACCTAGGATACAAATTTATACCTTAGATAATTATCAAAATTCCATGAGACAAATTCTTATCATTGCACATGCTCTCAAACTCAAAACTCCAAAGACATAAAACAAAAGACACCATAAGCAAGGGTAATTCTTTGGGAGGTGAACACAGTTACTATCAGAATTTTCTATGTGTATATGTTCCTTTTGACTCAGATATCCCACTCTTATAATGCATATATGTATGTAAAGATACAAATTATGCATGTAAAATATATACACTAATGTATACAATCTACATGTGTACACATGCATTCTGTCTATGTACTATTCATATAAGTATGGATAGAAGTATTTTTTTGTCTGTCATGTGGCCTGAACTCTGGGCCTGGGTGCTGTCCTTCAACTCTTCAGCTCAAGGCTAGTGCTCTACCATTTGAGCCACAGTGCCACTTCCTACTTTATCTGCTTATGTGTTGCTGAGGAATCGAACCCAGGGCCTCATGCATGCAATACAAGCACTCTATCACTGAGCCACCTTCCCAGCCCCTAGAAGTGTTTTTTATATATGTATATATACATATACACAGATACCCTTTGAATTGGCAATTTTGCTACAATGTAAGTATAGAAAACATACTATATAAGTGCATATAAGCATGTATGTATGTAAAATATGGAAAGTTATATATGCATATATTCCTCATGTACAATTATTGAAAGATTGTAAACACATATGCACAACATGCTGCAAGATTTCACTCCTATTGCCACAGGAAGTTCATTTAAGTATGAAGAAAAGGTTCTTCACAACAGTGAAGAACCATAGCAAAAAATGGGAGGAAAAGGAAACAGAAAGAGCAAAGGTAGTATTTTGTAAGTTTTTTGAAAATTAGAACTCACCCATAAAATAAAACCTGCAGGTATAAGAAATGAAGTGCATCCATATTGGAATTGCCAAATTTCTATTTTCAATGAAAGAAATCAAGTGACAGAATAGTGTCATCTCACATTTACTTTCTAGGTATGTGTTGGAGGAGAAAGATGTTTACCATTATACATGTGAATATTTCAGGCATAATTAAATTTTCTGTGGTATCGAGGATTAAAGTCAGAAGCACATCTCCAGTTCTTTTTCCATATAGGGCCTCATTGCTTCTGCCCAGGCCAGCCCCAGACTGTGCTTCCCTTTCTACCATCTCCCAAGCATTCCCGACCATGCCTAGCTTGCTTTTGAGGCTATAGTTTTGCTTGTGTCCAGGCTGGCCTCAAATTATGATCTGTATCTCAGGAGTAGCTGGGATTATAGACATTCACTACTACCCACACAGCACAAATTTTGAATTAGTGATTTCCCTGGGATAGTGAGAATGGGGGTGGGAAGGTTTTATGTTTTTCCTTAACACTTATTACTTTCTGGCCTGTTTGTAAGTTTACTCTGAGGAAAAAAGAACTCTACCTTTAATCCACAGAAACCTGGGTTGGGGGCGGGTGGTAGTAGTGGCTGGCTCACACCTAGGGATTCTGATTCTGGAGCTGAAAAGCAAACATGAATTTTACATCTCCACAGGCGATTCTGACTTGAAAAGAAGGTTGAGACTCAATCCTTTCATGGGGACATGATTTTAAACTTGCTAACCGCAAGTGATGATGTGGGGCACCATTATTGAACAGATACAATAAATGCCTGGAAGTAAATGTTGAACGGAATGACAATTTTTCACTAGGAAAAAAATGACATTAAATTTTTGTTTATGGTACGTTTTAAACGGACCAGAAGCCATTATATAATTCTGGAAAAGCCTTAAATATTAGAAATTAGATAGGTGTCGAGGATGATCAAACATCTTTCCAGCAAGGCTGCATTTATATCTTTAAGTGGCATGTTGGCAGGGATACAGCTGATGGGGAACGAATTTCTGTGCATGAGGGAAAATGATAGAATTTAGGGCCTTATAATTCATAGAAGAAACTCCATGTGTTGGCAATAATGTGATTATCTAAATGAGTTTGTGCACAGAGTCAGTTGCTGACCATTTTTGTTTATGTTATCTCTTATAAATATATTATAAAATACGTAGTAACATACATATAATATATAACACCCCTTACAGCTAGTAATTCAGTAAAGAAACTCCAAACTGAGATAACACAGAAACCTGAAGAACAGGCCTAATTGCACATATTTGTCTGAGACACACTGGAAGCAACAACAGACACCCATACTCTGATATCTGTAGTTCAGTATTATATATCTGGTGCAGAATAAAGTTCTTAGGAAGATCAAATTTAGGAAAGGCAAGGGAATTGATTGTGAGATTTGTGAACAGATTATGGTAGAGGAATGTGTTTAAAATGGAATGAAGACCCAGAGGTTATATAAGACAGAGTTTAGAGGAAGCAGCCCCAACTACATGATGATGATGATGATGATGATGATATTGCATTAATGGAAACTAGGATAGTAGATTTAGTGTTTCAGGAGGCAAAATATGAAAAGGAAATGAGATATAGTTTAGTTTCTGTAACTGGCGCTAAGGATTTTGACTTGAATTCTGTTAGAATCAGCCAGAGCTGATTCTATTAACTCTCAAAGTCTAATGCTGAGCCCTCCTGACCAGGCAGGGAATTAACAGGAGTTTAGGATCCTCTTTAAATTTCTGCTATAATGTGGATATCTAGGAATCGGCTATTTTGATATCTTGTTCTTAGTTCTTTTCTTAGCAAAGCATTTGCTTTATGCTCCATTCAGACCTCAGATTAGTATATTAGAATGAGTGTTCATTTTTTGACCTATATGTTGATGTACCATTGCTATGTTTAATATATTATCCATGCCAGTTGCATATTGTTCCATCAGCAGCATTTGTATCAAAGCAAATTTTCTAACGTTATGTAATTAAAAAGGCTGATATATGGAAGTTACTGCATTTATGTGAAACAAAGTATTTTTTTTCCTTATGCATATTAAAATCTTCTGAGAAAGAGACTCATGAGGCAAAAATGAAGTTGTCTCATTTGGATAGCTTAAACTGAGAAAATTTGTATAGGAAGTCAGAATATTAGTGGAGAATGAACATGTTTCCATTCTGATGAGAATGTCGCACAACCCCCACCAGCCTGTAGACTAGATACAATGTGTTCTGGTTGATTAATTTGTGGAACTGGCTAACAAAACACCACTTTGATGTTCCTTCTATTCAGTTTGCTCTTTC
The DNA here is from genome assembly GCF_000151885.1 of Dipodomys ordii. NCBI lineage: Eukaryota > Metazoa > Chordata > Mammalia > Rodentia > Heteromyidae > Dipodomys > Dipodomys ordii. The sequence continues at coordinate 7,256,610 of NW_012267269.1, forward strand.
CTTTTTATCATGCTCTGCCATCCAAAAAGGGCTGATAGACACATAACAATGTGAAACAGACCCCTTTCTTAACCAGCTGGTTACTACATCACCTAGTCAAGATTTAAGGACCTAAAGCCTCAAGGAATTCAATGGCGATGAACCAGAAAGCAACCCCATAGGAAGTGTGTAAAATCCCCAACTGATGTTCAATTTCTCTGGCTGTAGGGATGTTTAATTTTGGTGGTACTAGGGGTTTGAATTAAGTGGCCCTGGCTTGTGAGGCTAGTAATTTACCACTGGAGCCCTGCACTCCTACTAATCTTTCTCTGCTTTAGTACCTTTTCGGATAGGGCCCCCTGTTTTTATCTGGGCCAGCCTCAGATCATGATCCTTCTAGCTATGCCTCCTCCACACTTTGGATTGCAAGTTTGTATCATCATGCCTGGCTTGTTGGTTAAGATTTGGGGGAGGACAGTCTCACTAACTTGAGAGTCTCAAGGCTGACCTTGAACCATGATCCTTCCAGTGGTCACCTTTTGAGTAGCTGGGATTACAGATGGGAGCCACGGTGTCTAGCCATCTAGTAATTTTTCAAAACATATTTTAGTTTTTTTTGCCTTTGCTCTTTTCCCTCTAATACTCTTAAACTTTTCTCTTGGTGCAAACTCCTACATTTGTCCAATTAGGTTTTATTCCTTTAGGTTAGAAATACCTACTTCTCCAGTACTTTATAAAATTGAACTTACAAAAAAATAAATAAAATTGAACTTACTTGCTTAGCTCACTTAAGAAACTAGTTCTAGTTGCCTCACTGACAAAAGGAAAGGCAAATAGCGATAGGGAGAATCAGAGCAAAGATGAAATGAGAAAAACCTTAAAAGTTAAACTAAATCTTTATTTTTTGTCCTTGTTCCCTCAAACTTGTTTGTAACTTTCCCATGAACTTGGATAGTACTCATAAAGAATTCCACCTCACAGCTCCAGAATTTCAAATAATGTTTCTCCTCTCATCATTTATTAACTCTTCTGTATATCTTTGCTTAGATCATACTATAGAAAATTCTCTCTCTCTCTCTCTCTCTCTCTCACACACACACACACACACCACAGCTATGTGTACAACAATTACAGAAAGACTAGAATTTTTACTGGTAATAGGCTACAGAAAAAAAAAATCCAGTCCAATTCTCATTTTTAAACATGAGGGAAATTGAGGCTAATTAAAGTTACTTCACTCAGTGGTCATATATGAAAGTAGTTAAGAAGCCTGTGTAGGAATCAGGTCTTCTACCTCTCAAGTAATTCCTAATTTCCCTTTCCTCCATTTTCTTTTTATCAAAGAGTTACAAACAGAATGGGAGAAGACATTGAAAAATATTGAAATATTGAACACAATGCCAAGTAATTGCTAAAATTAAAAATATCTTGCTATTTACTTATTTGCTTGTTTATTTATTTACTTATTGCTGGTCCTGGTGCTTGAACTCTGGGCTTTTGTGCTCAAGGCCAGCACTCTACTATTTGGGCCACAATTCTACTTCTGGCTTTTTGTGGTTAACTTGAGATAAGAGTCTCACAGTCTTTCCTGCCCAGGCTTGCTTTTTGCTATCTTTGAACTGTGATCCTCAGATCTCAGTTTCCTGAGTAGCTAGAATTACAGAGGTAAACCACCAGCACCTGGCTTTATTTTGCTTTTAAAATATATAACTACATGTATGTATGTATGTGTGTATCTGTCTGTCTATCATCTATCCATCTAATCATTCATACTGCCATAGCTTAATCATTAGAAGCAGGAGGAACATGAGTTTAATGCTACTAGCCCAAGCAAAACTAGTGAGACCCTATCACAGACACAAAATACTAACAAACAAGTTGAGGGCATGGCTCAAGTAGTACAATGCTTACCTAGCATGTGTGAGGTCATGGGTTCAATCTACAGTATCAACAGGAAAAAAAAAGAAAAAGAGTGTATATTTTGCTTTTTGAAATAATTGAGTGGTAACTGTAAAAACAGTTAAAAATTCATACACACACACGTGTGTGTGTGTGTGTGTACAAAATGTTTTATTTTGCCACAACTAGGACTTAAACTCAAGGGCCTAGGTGCTATCCCTGAGCTTTTTTTTTGAGGGAGGGGATAGTGTTCACTGTATATTTTTCTTTTTGCCAGTTCTAGGGCTTGACCTCAAGGCCTAGGTGCTGTCCCTGAGCTTCTTTTGCTCAAGGATAGAACTTCTAGCTTTGTCTGTTTATGTGGTACTGAGGAATTGAACCCAGGGATTCATGCTAGGCAAGCACTCTACCACTAAGACACATTCCTAGCTGTATTTTCTTTTTGTCTTTTTTGGACATTGCACTTGCTAGGCAAGTGCTTTGCCACTGAGAGACATCCCAGACCGCTGAGAATTTTTTTGCTCAAGGCTACTATAACTCTACTTGTAGCTTTTTTGGTGGTTATTTGGAAATAAGAGTCTCAAGGACTTTCCTGATCAAGCTGGCTTTGAACCTCACTCCTCAGATCTCAGTCTCCTGAGTAGCTAAGATTATATGTCTGAGCCACAAGTACCCAGCTCATAATTTGTTTTTAATGTTTCAAAAATCTGCATAGAATTTCAATGTCAGTGAAATTACTTGTATGCTTTTAATTGAAGATCTGTTGTCTACTTTCAAAATACATAGATTGGACACTGTGTGTACTTGCTATATATGAAACTAAAATACCTACTAAATGTTAAGTAACACTGTCTCACCAGTGTTTGGGGTTTTATGAGTCTTTATCTTTCCTTTTGAATTGATTTAATTTCTTAGTTCTGAAATTACTAATTTTAACCAGAAGTGCTCAAGAAATTTAGAACACAAATTTTTTCCTTCATAGTAGTCACACTTGTTTTCTGAATCCATTCACTTAATTGAAGAAACATAAAAATGAAGACAAGTGAATCATATTTATTCTAAATTCAATGTAATTCTAAAGGTAAGTTGGGATGTAGTTCTGGCAGGTAGGAGGATTTGTAAACACCCAATAATGTTTAAGACTTAGATACAGAAATTAACAGGTAGGGAGTCAGAGGCAGTGCTTATCACTAAACTAACATATCCTTCCACAGCACATATCCTTCAAAGTGAAGTCCTTAGCAAATTTAGTATCATATATCTCTTTGTTCTGCTAGCAAATCAAAGAAACCCTTGGGCCAGGTGGGTTTCAATTGAATTAGTTTTGACATGGCGTAAGTTACAGTACCACAAATGGTAGTTACTTTCTAGCACTGTTTCAGCTTTGTTTTTATAAAAAAGTGAATAAAACAAAAACAGTGCAACATAGTACTGTGGAATCCACAATCACCTCTTCTTGCTTAATATTCTCCATATAGCAAGTTGTCACTAGGAAGGATCCCACAAATATATATTTTAAACTGGCAATAAAGGAAGATGTTTTATGAGATATTTAAATATCATTTTTTAGGATTCAGTGTACTATAACTACCAAATTCAAATACTATGAAACTTAAGCAACAAGGGAGAAAATAAGGGAGTTCATAAGTTAGGTGAGATAATTTATTTTCTGTAGGATTAGGGTTTGAACTCAGGACTCTGCTATGTAAGCTGTCTTCCACTTGAGCCATACCTCATTCCTAAGAGGGTGATTTAAATTATCAATTGATTTATGAGTAGTTGAGTAGTTTTTGGTAATTATACAAAAACATAAACTTAAAAATATTATCCCTGTCGCTTATAATGATTGGCCGCTGAAGTAATAACTAGTATATTTTCTGTTCTTATAGCTTACTTTGAAAATAAAATCTATTATCTTTTTTTCCTGGTGTTTCTTTTGAGTGCTATTCTGTAAAAGCCATTTAAAACAATCTGTTTATATTTACTGGATCTTAAAGAAAAAGTCACCTTAGGAACTTAAAAGGGAGATGATTACATATTTCTGCTTTTGAAAAGTGTTAATTGTTTTCATATTTATCATTCATGATTTTGGATGTCACAGAGGGAATAAAACAATGAGGTTTGTAGTGTGAACTTTAAATTTTTCTTTCTTAGCTATTTTGAAATAATTTTTAAAAATAATTTCAACCATCCCCAGATCTCTTCCTCCTTATGCTTTGTAAACTACTATTTTATTCTCTGCCTTTATCATCTTGTTTTAAATTCCACATATAAGGCAGATGTGCCATTTGTCTTTTTTGACATTTCATTTAGTGTAATGTTATTTGAGGTGATGGAAATGTTAACTAGATTGATTTAATAATACTACATTGTATTTATGTGTAACATTTTTACTCAACAAATGTATAAATTCTCAATTTATAGTAAAAATGGAAAAAGAAGAAAAATGCAGAACACATGTTCGAAGCCCCATATCATCTCACAAGCTTATAGGGGTATTTCTGTGAATTAAAACCTTTCTTAATGTACTAGTCCATGTCTGGGTTGGTCTTAGCAATTTACCCATGACTGGTGGGCTGTTCTTAGTTCATCTGTAGTTGTCTTATAGTTAAATTAGTGCCTCAGCAGTTACTGTGATGGTACAGTATTTTTGTTTCTATGATGTCTTCAATACCTTGAACATCTTACGCACTGAAGAGACTTATGCAAGATATTGGGGACTGTAGCTTCCTAAAGTATACATTCCATTGTCTGAATTATGCCAGTTTATCTTCTAAGGTTCTGTGAATGTAATATACCCATGAAACTAACCTAAAAATGCAATTGAGAAGAATCATATGAGACTCTTATTTTTCATAACATCCTACATTCTATCACCTCAAAATTATTTAATCAAAGTAAAATTTTATAGCACTGTTTCAGAAATAAACTTTTAGGTTGCTACAGTGACACTGTTTATTTTTACAAACACTGTTGATGTAATAAAGACTATATCTAGAAGCAGCTGGGGCACATTGATTTTTGGGTAGAAAGCAAATAATTATTCTTTCTTTAAACTTGATTTTCTGTAAGTAGACATTATGTTTACCATTTGTATTTCACTTTTTGTAAACCTTGAAACATAGTAATACTGTAAAATGTTTCTGTTTACAGCTATCTTTATATCCTTTGAGTCTACTGTGTCCAGACTCTGTGTGGTAGTGTGCACCGCGGTTGTGAAAATGAATAAGATGACTGCTTGCTTGCTGTTGGTGAGTTACAACATGGAGAAGGAAAATTAGCTACACTTATAGGGCTTAATTCAGTCTATGATAGAGAAACATAAAGGAGGGGTCTCAGTTCAGCTTCAGGATGAACGAAGGCATATTCAGAGTGGATTCATGTGGATTATGAGTATGCATAAGGCTTTGAGTTTGATCTGTCTGAAAGTCCCTCATGTATGATGCCTTTTGCCTAGGTATGAAGGAGTAAGAAATCCTCCCTAGATGGGGCCTCAGATACATGGACTGGCTAGCCTCCAGTTCCACAAGCCAAATAAAGTCCCATTGCCTATACTTAAAAGCAAACTTCCACAAGCTTCCGAGTCAGAAAAACTTTACATATCATGAAATGAATATCCCATAGCATGTTATTCCATATTTCTCTGCCTTATTTTCCTATCTAGAAAGCCATTTCTATCTCTTGGGTTTAGTTGTTAAGTGAACAAATACATTTGAAAGCCTGGATGGTATAATTGTATGTCAATAAACACTTCTCTTCCCTAATAAGATGTGGTCTGGTTCCCAGTATTGATCTTCCCTAGTGATGTATTATTTGGGAGAAAAAAGAACTGATAGAGAAGTAAAGACTTGTGCATTTAGCATAATACAATCCCTCTCTCCAAGTCTTTATTCTCAAATATTTTTCTCTTCTTTCTGTTAAGTGTACATTTGGTATACTAGACACTTAGAAGAATGCTGTTAAAATCTTAAGTTTAACTTTCTGTGGTATATGTAAGTAGGTTTTAGAAATTGTTGGAATCTCTTATATACACTTACTACAAAAAGCAAAAGATGTAAATATTTTTGAACCTTTAATATTTCAGAAATGACCAGTTAAGTTCATGAAAATACATTTTTAAGCCAAACCAAATCCTAGATCCCAATTTATACTGCTTAATCTTTATTAAATCAGTGAAGTATCAGTTGTTCCAATTCTATAAGGAATTAAACAACACTGAAAATTAAGTTCCAAAGCAGTATACTAGTAATTTGTTCAGCTAGAATCCCACAAGCAATCATGTTTTTAACAGGTTTATACTCATTCTGCCTTTTCAGCACCATTTGAGAAATAATCCCAAGATAATTTACTGGGCAAGTCCATCTATCTTCTAAACACTGGGAGTATTCCCCTGAAATACTCTATAAAACAGTGAGAAAAAAATGAACAAGGAAAATAAATAGGTTTAGTATGAAGCTAATCTAGGTGTTGGGTGAAAAGAAAAATGGTATTGGCTTGCCATATGCCGTGGTTCTGTTAAAAATCTGTAGTTCATCTGTACACAGTGGTGCAAGACTAGAAGGCTGGGACAGGAAGATTGAGGGCGCTAGACTAGACTGTGTAGAGAGGCCCTGTTTCCCTTTGTTTAAAGCAACAACAACAAAATCTTTCTGTCTGACCTCTTTACCAAGGACCATGAGTTAGTCTCCCCGTTAAATACATTGTCAGAAAAGAACAATGCAAAAGTTCAAACTATCACTAAAATCTTCTTAAACGACAATTCATAGGGGGATTTGTGTTCTATCTTACATAGCACATCCTTAGAATGCCTGCTCCAACCGTGTTCACGGTGACACTGCACTGACTTTGGCTGCATCCTAGATGCCAATTCAATCAAGACTTAATTGAAAGCCAGGCAGCACCTTTGGAGAGCTGCTGTTTCACTGGGATACATTTTAGGACACAGGGGCAGATTTGCTATGGCCCCCATGTCTCTCCCTGTCTGCTACCTGAGGGAGCTGAGCGGGAGTCCTCAGGGCTTCTTCTGGAGAGTGTTATTTTGCAAATGAATTGTCCTGCACTGACCAGATGGCAGACTTTATGGGGTGCCCACCTCACTCCCACTCCCGCAAATCTGGTCTTCCGGGTCTCCTCTAGCCTCCAGGGATTACGACCCACAACTGGGGTTCGCGGGGAAGCTCCTCCAGTTCAGTAGGGGCAAAAGAACCCACTGCCTGCGCCCTAGTTGCGATCACCTCCGTTGCGATCACCTCCGCCACCAACACCCACCGCAGCGCAGCGTCAGCTCTCGGAAGGTTCGCGGCCGTCACTGTCACTTGTGCGTTCCATCCATCACCAAGTCCAGAGACGAGCAGGACACCTGGAGCACCACACATCCCTAAAAGTCGGTGATCCAGTTTTGCCCCACCTTTCTGCCTTCGGCTTCTCCCAAAAAACGTGTAGCAACTTATGTCTGTTTGGCTCCTCCCGGGAAGCTGAGTGGCTGGGGAAGGCTGGACAGGCTTTGAGAGGCTCTGCTGTCCGTTCCTGTGTTGCAGCCTTCTTTGAACTGGGTTTGAGGGAAGCGGGGTGCTGGGGAGGAAAAAATGTCCTCGTGGGGCGTCCGGGGGCGGGAGGGGGGACTTGCCATCAATCCCCCGCGGCCGCGCGCAGGTAGCGCGCCACCTCCCAGTGGCCCCGCTCCTCAGCCAGGTCCACGGGCAGCCGGCCCCAGGCGTCGCGCACGTCCAGCCGCGCCCCGGCCCGGTGCAGCATCACCAGCGTGTCCAGAAAGCCCTCCCGGGCCGCGTCGTGCACGGGCCGGGTGAGGGTGGTAGGGTCGGCGCAGTTGGCCTCGGCCCCGTGGAGCAGCAGCAACTCGGCCACGCGGGTGTTGCCCATCATCATGACCTGCAGGGAGACGGGGGGACACAGGTCAGGAGGAGGGCTCCGATCAGAAGATGCAGAGATATTTTGCAGGAATATGCACCCATTGTTGTGAATAGTCCAAAGAAAGGCTCAAGGAAGCTTGAGTCGGTTTTCCTTTCCTTGGCTTACATCTCCCGACACGTTGGACTCTTTACTGAACTCATTAAATTCAGTGTTAGTCACCAGATGTGAAAGATAGAGCCATCTGTTATTGTGGAATCTTCTACTCAGTTTAATTGGAAAATGTTAGTCATTTTGTTAAATTATCTATGAGCAGAGTTAAGTGTAAATAGCTTTTTAAAGTCTTAAATTGTTTTCCATTCTTCTCTTATTCCCCTCCCCCACACTTTACTTCAGGTCCATCAATATTTATTAAGTAGTAAACAAAAGATGGAGTAATGCTTTAGGGGAGACAATAAACAATTAAGCTTTTTTAAGGTTTAATTTTGTTTAGTTCTCATTGTTAATTCCCTGTGGAAGGGGTTTCCTTTTTATTGTCATATGAATCTGTTCTTAAACAGTGTAGTCTAATTTGAACCAAGGCTGGGGATTAAAAATAATAAACCATGATACATCTCCCATCTTATAAATTAGGAAAACAAATGATTTGTTAATATTATAGGCTAAAATTAAAGTACAGTATATGTAGTGCAACATAATAATGTCACAATATTAAAAATATACAGTATTTTATAGTCACTATGATTTCATAATATGAACTAGTGAAAACTTTGATATTTGGAAAGAGCTTGAATGTTAGCAGTCAAACCCAAACAATATGTAACTTAGGGAAAACAGAGGCACATCCCAGAGACAGCCATTTGTGTCCGTGTACATTGTGCAGGCATTGCTTTCAACACTACTTTGAAAAATCAAATGTCCAGAACAGAGTTATTTGTTCTTGCAGGTTCATGTGCTTTGAAATGTACTATGTAATTGAAAAGCAGTATACATCTAGCATTTATTTTTTATTTTGTTTCATGAATATTAGAAGTATTCATTTCCTCCCTTAAAACATAACTATAAAATATCATTTTTGCTAGTGATGTAAAAGCTATTTTACTTATAGAAAAGGGGAAAGTAGTTCTTAGTAGCTCAGAAAATGGTGAATTATAATTGTAAATAAAAACTTGTTTTTATAATTAGTATAAGTTAAGTCGTTAAGATAGTGTTATTTTGACTGCTTGAAAATATTCCTTATTTGTTATGACATTTGCATACTACTATGAATTAAAAAGAAATGACCATTTTCTTTAAAGATCTAAACTATTAACAAGATCCCTTAATATCAGCTTAGTTCTGAAAAGTGAGAAGTGAATATCAAATGTGACCATAACAGTCAACTTTATAGTGCAAAGTCATTGTTTTAGATATTAGAGGAATTAAATGATCACTAATAAAATCCTGATTACTAATTAGGATTAGTAGATAAACACTGAATAAATGCATGGTAACAATAATAAGACCATGAAAACTCTACTACTATTCAAAACCGATCTAACAGTCTTTGAATGAAATGCCTTTGTCATCTCCAAACACTGAATTTCATCAACTAAACAGTAACTCTAGGAGCCTACCTATGTTTTATCTCTTCTGCCTGGTTCAAGAGACGCTGCTAACATGAAAAATATAAAAGTACTTCAGTAGTAGTGTGGTCGGGGCATCCTATCTTCATTCCTTTGAATCTAAGTCGCTTCTATGAGGAAAAAACTTACAAAGATCCAAAGCCACACCTTCAAGGGTTTGCGTGGACTTTTTTCTGGCCCACCATGATTTTTGTGGAACTCTGGAGTTTAATCCAAGCTGTGTAACTTGTCGTTTGCTCTCGTCGTGATGGAATGTGGGCAGACAGAGCACTTCTCCCCAACCCACCCGTCCTTGCCCCACGTCCGCATCCATTCCCAACTGGCATTTTCCTCGTCCCCCTGCCACTGAGCTAGCAGAACAAACAGTGACACGTTTCTCCACCACCGAGGAGAACATTAACGTGTGGGAGGGGAGGCCGAACATGTAGCTCGGTGGACAGGACTTGGCTAGCCTGCAGGTGACCCTGACTTCGACTACACCTGGCACTGGGGAAAAGAAGAAGAGTGGAAGGAAAGAGGGGAAGGGGGGGGGGAGAGAACGAAGGAAGAGAGGAGGGAGAGGAGGAGGAGAAAGGGGACAAAGAGGTAAGGGGGGGAGGAGGGGAGGGCGAGAGGAGGGGGGAGGAAGGGAGAGAAAGAGAACGGAGAGAGGAAGGTAGGGGAGGGGAGGGAGAGCGACGGGAGAAGGGAGAGGAAAGAGAGAGGGACAGAAAGGGTGGAGAGGGGCCGAGGCCGTGAGACCGAGGGACCGGACCGGGAGAAGCAGGCCCCCGGCTGGAGCAATGGCTTTTTCCTCCCAACCCCATCTTGAAGCTTTGGCTGGGGGAGTCTGCCTCGCGTCGGGCTCCGCACGTCCAGCCTGGACGCGGCCGCTCGGGGCCGGGGCCGCGCCCGGAGCCTCCGGGGCGCCGCGCGCCCCCTGCCGGCCAGGCCGGGCCTCTACCTGGATCGGGCGCCTCCCGTAGCAGTTGACTCGGTTGGGGTCGGCGCCGGCTTCCAGGAGCTGCCGCACCTTCTCCACCTGCCCCCGCGCCGCGGCGCCCGCCAGTCCCGCGTCGCTGCCGCCGCCGCCCCCGAGCACGCCCTTGTCCTCCGCTCGCATCCCGCAGCCTTCGGACGGTCCACCGCTGCCCGTGAGTTCAGCGACTCTGCACCTCCCTTCCCCGGTGCACACCGCCCGGCCGGCGAGAGCCGGGCTCCGCGTCGGTTCCCGGACACAGCCCCGGGCGATGGCCGACCGGGCCGGAGTTATGTCCGGGCTTGTCCTGGCGTCCGGGACCCGGCGGGCGCTCGCGGCTCGCTGCTGGGAACCAGCGCCTCGCGCGCCGCGCCGCGGACCCACAGAGTGGGAAGCCGGCGGGGAGCCAGCGAGTTCCAGCTGGGCGGCCGGGGCCGCTCTCCCCGCCCCCTTAGGCCCCGCCCTCTTCCCACCGCCCGCCCAGGCCCAGGCCCCTGGGACTGGAGGGCGGGGGAGAAGGGCGGGCCCGCAGCCGGTGACGTCACGAAACGAGGTGGGGTGGAGCTTGGGCGCGGAGGACTCCGCCCGGGACGATCTAGGACGCAGGCGCCTCAGACGCGGTTGTCACACAGGCCGGGCTGCAGGCTGGCGGTTAGCTGAAGCCGAGGTTGGGTTTTCTCCCTCCACCTCCACCTTCCCTCGCTCCCTCCCTCCCTCTCTGTCTCTCTGTCTCTGTCTTTGTCTCTCCTCTCCCTCCCTCTGTCCCTCTCTCTCCCTTCTCCTCCTCCTCCTCTCTCTTCCTCTCTCTCTCTCTCCCTCCCTCTCTCCGTCTTCCTCTCTCTCCTCCTCCTTTCTGTCTCCTCCTCCTCTCTCTCCCTCTCTCTTCTTCTCTCTCTCTCCTCCTCCTCCCTCCTCCCTGCCTCCCTCTTCCTCTCTCCCTCTCCTCCTCCTCCTCCTCCCTCTTCTCCCCCCTCCCTGTCTCCCTCTTCCTCTCTCTCTCTCTTCCTCCTTCTCCTCCCCCTCCTCCCTCCCTGTCTCCCTCTTCCTCTCTCCCTCTCCTCTCTCACTTCTACTTAGCCCTAGGACAGCCAGTTTCACAAGTGGCTGAGAGAATGCCTTTGGAAAACAAACAAAACGAAACACAAATCCCTGCTTTCTTAAGTCTAAATGTGGCTCCACTGCACCTGTCATTTAGGCTAAACCCATCCTTTGTCTCTGGGAAGGTGGCCCAGTGGTAGAGTGCTTGCCTACCATGCATGAAGCCATGGGTTTCGGATTCCTCAGTACCACATAAACAGGAAAAAGTCGGAAGTGGCACTGTGGCTCAAGTGGTAAATTGCTAGCCTTGAGCAAACAAAGCTCAGGGACAGAGCCCAGGCCATGAGTTCAAGCCTCAGGACTGGCAAAAAAAAAAAACAATCCCCCCTTCCCCCCAAAAACTATTCTCAGACAGTACTTCAACTTCCCAAGTTTCACATATTGCAACAACCTTAGCAATGCTCTTTGAGATGTGTCTTCTGTTTGAATTAATCAACCAGAAAAATAGTTGAAAATCCCAAGAATCTTGTTTTGCATGTACACTTTATTTTTTAAAAAATGATTCTTATTTTGAATTATGGGTGAAATCCTAAAATAAGTGACGACTTGATATATATATATATATATATATATATATGTACACACATACATGCACACACATTTTAAGAATCTGAGATTTCTGGTGGTGCATCTGTAGTTCCTGCTATTTAGGAGGCTGATATAAGGAGGTTCGATCATTTGAATCCAAGAGTTCAAGGTCAACCAGGGCAATCATCACTCAAGAGCTCTTCTAAAAAAAAAAAAACCAAACAAAAGGCCTAAGATCACAGTCCCATAATATTTATACAGTGTATCTTTGCCCTCTTACCTCTTTGAACCCACCTCAGCAAGTATTTGACTTATTTATCATAATAAAAGACTTTACACAGTAATAATAAAACATTAAAAAACATGGGTGTGGTGCTGGGCCTGTTATTAAACAGGCTGAACCTGTCATTAAATCCTCTTCTGAAGATCAAGCACTTCTTTTCCTCCTAGGTGAATTTGAACTAATACATTTGTTACTTTAAAGGTTTAAAATATTACAACTGATAGTATATTAAGTTATGAAGAGTGTAAGTTACTTAAAACCTCTGGTGAGAAATTATATGAATGGGCCTCTTCTAACACCAAGCAGTTATTTACAACTTAAGTTCAGAGTGCTGAGGAAGACTGCACTTATTCAGTGAACAGCTTCAGAACACATCGCTTGTAGCTCAGGCTCCACCTACAGAATCAATAACACTCTGCTTTAAAGACAGTGGGGCATGGAAATAGTGGTTACAGATGAAGACCTACTGACTCATTACAATTTTTCTCTTTCCCATCTTACCCCCATTTCTTAGTTTTCTGTTTAACATCTCTATTTTTTACTCACATTTGAATGTCCACATTCATCTGTGGTAGGCATCACTTGTTAGTGAACATTTCATTCTTAGGCTTAGAGAAACAGAAATCTATTTCTGGGTGAAAAGCATGGATAAGCTGTTTATATTTTCTCTTGAGAACCAGTTTCAATTTACAGTGTATTGGGTATTACAGGTGTGTGTACGCAAAATGGGAGGAGGAAGAAAGATAAACAGTGGGAATTCAGAACCTTTGAAATGAATGCCATGGGTATTTTGCCAGTAACCCGAGGAGCTGAGGCACCAGACTGATATTAATGGATGTGGTGACAAATTGACTCAATTCAGAATTTTTTTTAAATCAGAGAAGTCTACTTACTCTGAATTTAGTGTGCAGTCTTTTAAAGTGTTTCTATAATAGAGCTAGTAATTAAAATTTTGTTCAACAAAACTTGGATGTGTCTTGTATTCTTGGAGTCTACATTTGGATAAGACATGATCCTTGCTTTGTAAGAAAATCTTTGTAGTAGCATTCAGAACTGATAGAATTTTTAAAGCTAATATGGTAATTATGCTGAGAGATATATTTACAGGGTATTTTGGAATGAAGGTAGAGGGGAAATTAGTTTTGTGTGAAGGTGACATGATTGTTTTAGAGTAGGGGGCTGATAAATGAGAGTATTTAAAAGATATAGCAGATATCAGTTAATTCCTGTGATCTCAATTTGGCCTTGGATTCTTTTTTTTCTGGAATTTATCAAAAAGGCCACATAAAGGTAGTCTGTAACAATTGGTGAGCCACCTTTTTGTAAGGTAGACATGCCCATTGTGTGTGTGTGTGGGGGGGAGCGGGGAAGATTTGGAATTGATAAGGAAATGAAAATTGTTTTTCTTTGAGGGAAACAGAAAACAACACGCAGTAAACCAGGAAAAGAGACAATGAGGAGAATGAGACATTTCCATGAGGCAGAATAGTTGAGTTTTGCTGAGCCAGCTGGTTGAGATGAATTTGGGGTAGGGGCATGGGCTCTTGCTAGCACCACGGACAGCGCCAGCATGCCCAGCTTCACTGGGTGGTCCTAACCTGCTACCCAAATGAATTCCTGAAGCATCACCCCTAATTTTCTAATGCATTTTATCCTCTAAAATTAAAGGGGCAGCACATGGAAGATCAGTGGACTTTTCTCCCCCTCTCAAGATCAAACTCCTTATCATGGTTTTGAAATATCATTGGGTTATCTAATATTCTCTCTATAAAGAGGAGTTAACATTCTCTGTATTTATAAGAAGAAAGCGGGGGGGGGGGAAGACTCTCCACACTTACTGTGACTCTGTTCCAAGTAGATTACAAGTCTTGTTTCATTTAATCCTCATAAAACTCCTATATAGCTTGCATTAGTATCTCGATTTTACATAAGATAAAGGATTAGGGAATTGTTGGAGATGAAGTTTAACCTGTATGGCTTCAGAGCCACTGTCCTTTACATTAAATAATATGTCCTCACAGCCATGATAGGTTAAACTGGAAAAGAAGCAACAGAACTACTTATAATTATTTTTTCCACACTGCGTTTTCCAGGTGGCTCACCTCCCAGCACACCCTTCAGAGACTTCAAAGAGAGCATTTCACACACATTACAATAGCGTATTTGTCTTGAACAGTAGAGTGAGATAATGAAATATTTTACCTCTCTCTGGAGCCCAGCTGTCTCTAGGATGAAATACAACCTGTTGGTAATGCTTCAAACACATTTAAGGGATGAACTGGATAGGAACGCTGCTGAAACTTGGAATTGTAACAGTCGTATCTTTGTAAGTGAGAAGGGGAAGGCAGGCTTGGAATTTTGGAGATAAATTGAAGGGAATGAATAGAATCAGCTCTAACATTGTACATGATACAGATATCTAGTGACAAGGTTTAGATTCTAATTGGTGAGACTAGATAAGAACTTGCCATAAAGGTATGAAGATTATTTAAATGGGCAAGAGAAGTAGTGGCCTAATCATATCTGCAGTAATGTGTTCTTTTGCAAATGGTTGGACCTAACAATGTTTCCTAGTTGGATAGAAGGAAATTTAGAATCTCTTTTGAATTTTTCCAACTTATAATTGACCCATCTCCTCCTATTTCATTTTATCAGTTGGTAATTATTGTTCCAACACCCACACTATCCCCATATGTCTTTCTTTCTCTCCCATTTCCCCCCTCCCTCCCTCCTTCCCTGAGGAAGTATGCCCCAGCCCTTTTGTTTTTGAGCCCTTACTAATAGCACATACTATATACTAGGTTTAGCTATTAGAAAATCAGAATTTTCATTTCAAAACAAGGCAAGTGACATGAAAGAAAAGTTATGATGCTGTGTGAATGTGTAATGAGGAAGTTGATACAATATGTTGGTCAAGGAAATAGATATTTGAATTGAGTTCTGCAGCATTAGGAAAGAGTACTAATTAAGGTAGACAGGCAGTAGTTACAAGGGAGAGCATTCTAGGCAGCAAGAAGTGAATGTGGTAAGCTCTGAGAAGAAAGGAAGACCAGACATCTTGAAGACATTGTGGTGGAGGACTGGGGATATGAAGAGAATGTGGCTAGCTGGGGTTGGAGAAGTACGTATGGCAAAATCTTGTAGCAAGGTATAGACCATGTTAAGGAATTTCATCTTAAGGAGAAGCTACTGTGTTTATGAAGAAAAGTATTTTGATCATATTTTCAGTTAAATGTAATTTCTTTGCATGAATGTTGGAGAAAGTTTTGGAGAAAAGGCACAAGTGAATAGTGAGCAGTGAATTGTTCAACACTAGATTAGATGGTATCTTAAGAGAGAAGGAGGTATTCGCCAGCTTTGTGCCATGGGAGTTTTGGCACTCATGGCCATGAACACTGGGCCAGGGGACAAGTTTCAAGAACTTGGGTTTCCTGAGACTGAACTTGAGACATGATGAATTACCCATATGGAGTCTCTAATGAAGTTAGAGAAGAGTTTAGAACTCAGCATCATGTGTATTCCTAATTTAGACTAAACCCTATTAATAAATTTTGCAATGCACTTTTCTAGCAGAAATTTGAGTGTAGACTCCTATCTCCAAGAAAGAACAGTGTAAACAATGATGCAATCCTAATAACTGATTAACAACACTTTTTAGCAGAAAATTGATAATACATGATGATACCAACTCTTCTCTCTAAGATTGCTTAATTGTTCTGAAAATAGTTTTCGTATTTGTTTACATTGCTTACACTTTCTGTTTTAAAAGTTCAGCTTTTTGTTTAATTACTAATATATAAAGACCAGCTACCAAGAAATAAGTGAGATTCAAATTCAAATGCACAAGAATCTACTGAAATAAAATTTAGGGGATTAAACAAAAATCCTTAAGAAACATGTCAGGAGAAAGCATTTATCACATAATATTGCAGATAAGGATCTCTTCCAAAATTTCTTTGGGTTGGGGGTATAGCTGAATGGGCTCACTTATTATGTGCAAGGATTTGGGTTCAAACCTCAGTACAAAGAGGAATAAAATAATTATTTTTCCATGTTCATTTTACCAAATAACCAATAAACAAAACAATATTAGAAAATCACCTAAAATAATGACTTTTTGCTTGTTTTGTTTTTTGAGACAGGGTCTTACTGTATCGCCTAGGTTGACCTTCGACTCATGATCACTTTGCTTCTCTCTTGAGTGCTAGGAATACAAGTGTGTACTACCATGTCTGGCAAAATAAAGCCTTTTTTTTCTTTGAAGAATTTTTTAAAATAGCTGCCCTGTTATTGGGGTTCCAGGTCTGTGCTAAATTATTCAGTTCATCTAATAGCCAATCAACAAATATTTATTGTGTTTCATATAGGCACTCTTCTAGGTCTCAGAGTACATTGTGATCATGACCTTAATTCTAGCATTTTTTGTTGTAAAGTTAATTACATTACAAAAATGTAAAATCAAACTTAAAATATTAAAAAAATTGAACGCTTCTGTTCTATACTACTTCATAAGACAGTCAATTATTGGCTTGAAAGAAATTACTGTTCATATAATATTAAGACATATAAGGGGTTGGAGGTGTGGCTCAGCTGGTAGAGTGCTAGCCAGTGAGTGAAAGTATCATGTACTAAGTTCAAGTCCTGATCTCAGACAAAAAAGATATTTAAAATTTGTGTTATATGAGTAAAATTTAAATTCTCACCATTTCAATACTCATAAACTGCAAAATGATTATTCATTTAAGAAAACCTCATAGACTTGAAAAACAAACAGAATTTGGTACCAAAATTAAATGTTAGAGTTTTAACTTTTTGTTTGCATAGTAGATGAATACTTAAAATTCAGTAGTAAACATCTTGATATGGTAATACATCAAAATATAGGTAAAGTGACACTTTCAAAATAAGAGTATCATGAGCAGAAATTCAGTATCATTATGATGGCAGTTCTGGGATTTTAATTTTGACACCCTAGGTCAAAACCTTTGATGTGGTTATAAACCTTAGCAATGTTGAAGTGAAAGTTTCAAAATAAATTAAAATCAAGAGTTAACAAAAGCATGACATAATTTTAGAACTCTTCATTTGCTACTGTAGTTTTAAATTAATACTTGAAATCTAAAAGTGAAGAAGTATTCATGAAATTCTGGGCTTATGACCTTCATATTGATTTTTATACATAGTTTGTAAAATAATTTGCAATCCCATGTAGAATTACTTAAGCAACCTTTATAAGATAAGCTTTTATCAATTAACAATAACTTACTCTTTCCTGGTGAATGATACAAAACCCACCATGTATCTTTTCACAGGTTGTCTGATTATGGCAAAATAAAATTTAATATTGCCATACTAATGTGTAGGTGGCTGAATATGGAACAATATGAAAATCAGAAAGAAAAATGGCATAATAAACTACATTAAATAATTCAAGAGTGACAAAACCATCAATAAACTGTGTTTGGGAATAGATTAGTCTCATAATATCACTATAAATTTGTTTATTAATTTAAAAATGGAAGTGAAAAAAATGGAGTAGAGATGAGAGAGAGAGAGATTATTGACTTTACCAGAAAGAAGACCCTGACCATATACAATTGGAAGCTCATCTATATGAAATTCTTGATGAATTATTTAATTTGAATCTAATCACAGACAAGTTGGTCTGACAAATTAAGAGTTTTGGGTGCTTAGAAGTATTATTTTTTTTGTTGTTGTTTTGTTTTTTTGGGTCCGGTCGTGGGGCCTGAACTCTGGGCCTGGGCGCTGTCCCTCAGCTCTTCAGCTCAAGGCTAGCGCTCTACCACTTGAGCCACAGCGCCACTTCTGGCTTTTTTCTTTTTGCTTATGTGTTGCTGAGGAATCGAACCCAGGGCCTCATGCTTGCAAGGCAAGCACTCTACCACTGAGCCACCTTCCCAGCCCCAACTTAGAAGTATTGTTGATCAAAATACTTCCAAGGATTTTAGATTTTAGAGAATATTGGTTGTCATACTATGATGGTTCCTCTACTTTGTGGTGGTCGGGGTATATTATTCACCTTGCAGACATACCTAATGTTGCCTGAAGTCTGCAGAGAATAATTATCTTCCAGGGCTGAGGAAAGGAAGATCAAGGGGAAAATGTCTCTTTCAAATTTGAGTTACAAATTATCAAAAAATATTTTAATGACTTGTTTCCAAATATTTCCTTTTTTGTGTATACCAGTCCTGTCCTTTTACTCAGGGCCTGGGCACTATGCCTGAGCTTTTGTTGTTCAAGGCTATAGCTCTACCTCTACCACTTGAGCCACACCTCCATTTCTGACTTTTTTTTTTTTGCAGGAGTTTATTGAAGATAAGGGTTTCATAGATTTTCCTACCCAGGTTGGCTATGAACTGGGATCCTCTGATCTCAGCCTCCTGAGAAGCTAGGATTACAAGTGTGAATCACCGCCCGCCAAATATTTACTTTTGATGTTCTATTTTATTGTATTTACTCTGCAATTCCCTCTACTTTTTGTATTTGTAATCATTTTTTTTGTATTTGGGTACTGTAATATTATATACATAATTCAAATTAGTAAAAATCATTCTGTTACAAGATGGATAATGGGTCATTTTATCTCTGATGCTTCCCCCCATCCCTCCCTCCTTTCTCCTTCCCTCCCTGTCTTCCTTTCTTCTTTTCTTCCTAGTCTGGTGATCAAACTCAGGGCCTCCCACAAAAGCCCTCTATACTGGAATTATACATATGCATAATACTTTTGTATTTAATTATTATTAATTATTAGTAGTATTTGGTACTTCTCCTTTTTCCTCCTCCTCCCCCCTCCTCCTCCTCCTCTTTTTCTTCCTCTTCCTCGTCTTCTTCTTTCTCGTCTTCCTCTTCTTGTTCCTCTTCTGCTTCTTTCTTTTCCTCTTCTTCCTTTTTGCCTTCCCCTTCTCCTTTTCCTTCTCCTTCTTCTTCTCCTTTTTTTTTTTTGTGCTGGTCTTAGGGCTTGAACTCTGGGTATGAGCACTGTCCCTGAGCTTTTGTGCTCCAGGTTAGCACGCTACCACTTGAACCAAAGTGCTACTTTTGGCTTTTTTGGTAGTTAATTGACTTACAGACTTTCCTGTTTGATCTGGCTCTGAACTACTATCTTCAGATCTCAGCCTCTTGAGTAGTTAGGATTACAGGTGTGACACTGCCACTCAGCAGAAGTTAGTCCTTTTGAACTCCATTGGCAGAGTAGAATTTAGACAGGGTTTGGAATTAAATTTAAGTTGAATTAAAGTTTTAAGTTTTAACTTTGAATTTAAGTTTTAGCGCTTCTACTTATCAGCTGAGTGACTGAGCCTAGCTCAGTTTCTTCATTATAATATACAATACAATCTTTCTTATTGTATATTATTGAAAATATATATCTATCCATCTATCTTTATATATATATATATATACCTATAAATACACACACACACATATTTATATAATTTCAATCTCCTTCTCCTCTTCTCTTTCACCAGTCCTGGGGCCTGAATTCAGGGCCTGGGCACTGTCCCTGAACTTCTTTTGCTCAAGGCTAGCACTCTACCGCTGAGCCACAACTCCGCTTTTGGCTTTTTCTGTTTATGTGGTACTGAAGAATCAAACTCAGGGCTTCATGAAGGCTAGGCAGGCACTCTACCACTAAGCCACATACCCAGCCCTATTCTCTTTATATATACAGTTTAGCATAGGCCAAATGCCTAGTAAATGGAAATTATTATTTATACATTGCTAGGGAAAGAAAGTATATCAGGAAACAAATTATATAAATGATTTTGTTGGGGTTGGGAAGGTGGCTCAGTGGTAGAATGCTTGCCTCACATGCATGAGTCCCTGGGTTCAATTCCTAAGCACTACATAAGCAGAAAAGGCTGGAAGTGGCGCTGTGGCTCAAGTGGTAGAGTATTGGCCTTGAGCTGAAGAGTTCAGGGACAGCACCAGGCCCAGAGTTCAGGCCCCACGACTGACAAAAAAAAAAAAAAGATTTTGTTAATAACAGGGTAAATGTTTTGTTACAAAATATTTATGATTGGATTTCCAAATTTCTCTTATCAAGTGTACTTAGATTTATTCTTCTGGTAACAAACATATATCTATTTACTTCCTTAGACTATTATTATGAAGAATAAATTAATGAATGGGAGTCAATATTTGCAAAACATTTTATATTTTATACAACCATTGTATATCCCATTATCAGACCACTTACTAGTTTCTTAATATTCTTAATATTCAAATGGAGTCATCTCTTTAAAGCCTCCTTGAAAAATTTTAGAGCAATTTTATCAATAAAATCATGGCTTTGCTGTGCAAGTTGTATTTTCATAATGCAGTGTAAAACAAAACTTTTAAAAAGTGCCACATATAAGGTGAGCGTGATGGCACATGCTTGTAATCCCAATGCTTGGGGGGGGGGGCTGAGGGAAGGAGGGTAGAGATCCATGTACCACTCATAATCATCTCAAGTACTTCCAAGAATCTCCAGAGAGCTGTTAATATGCTTCAGAAAACTCTAGCATACTTCCCAGTCCTCCTAAGAGTTATATAAGATAAACAAGGAGGTATAATATCTCATTTCAAAGATAGGAGGAAATCAAGTTCACAAATAAGCCTCATTGTCATAAATATACAGGAATGGATCCTGTTACCATGCTTTCTCTATAACTACTCAAGCTTGTACTATAGCATCAGTTAGATATTTAGACCTGGTTATTTTGGACTTTTGTGGTATTTCAGAGATAGATCAGACGTAAATTAGAATAGAATTCCAAGTTACGGCTGTGTTGCTGATTATCTGAGTGTCTTAGCACATATGGAGTAGTGCTTCAAATTGCTTATTATTTTTTTCTGCTCAAGGCCAGCACTCTATCACTTGATCCACAGCATTTTCTGGTGGTTAATTGGTGATAAAACTGTCATGGACTTTCTGGGCTTTGGACCATGATCCTCAGTCTCAGTCTCCTGAGTAGCTAGGATTGCAGGCATGAGCCACTAGTGTCGGACTGAATTGCTTACTTCTACAGATGGATTATGCAACTTGTTGATTCCCCAACAAATTTGCAAAAGATTGTGATTTCTATCTTGTAAGGAGATATTTTGGCTGACTTTGATGAAACAAGCTGCCAAAGGAGAGAGGCTTGTACATCAAAGACCTGAGTGTGGCCTTTGCCTAACAGCTAGCAGCAGAGAGGCCTTTAGTTTAACATCCCTTAAGGGATTGGCCATATTGAGTATTCACTCCAAAGTCAATCTGTCCCTAGGCCAGACTTTAAATGAGGGTTCAGCCTTGGGTAGTCACTTTGACTGTAAGAGATTGGGAAGCAGTAGACCAGCTAAGACATTCCTGGAGCCCTTTAAACAATTTATCGGTGTTTAAAGTTGTTTGTTTTCTTGAGGGGAAGTTTTATTATTAGGCACTATATAGCACAAGTCCACAAAGTAATTTCCAATGTGTTTCATTGCAAATCAAGTCAATAGTGCCCGTTATGAGCCCCAGACAGTTCTGTGATACTAACACTAAACGTTGTTTCTTTTTCTCCCTCCCTCATTCTCCTTCTTTCCTTCCTTCTGTGTGTGTGTGTGTGTGTGTGTGTGTGTGTGTGTGTGTGTGTGTGTGTGTACTGACCGAGGGTTGAACTAATGGCCTGAGCACTGTCCATGAGCTTTTGTGCTTCAGGCTAGTGCTTTACCATTTGACCACAGCTCCATTCTTGGTTTTCTGCTTGTTTATTGGAGATAAAATCTCTCTGACTTTCTTGCCCAGGCTGGTTTTGAACTGTAATCCTTAGAGCTCAGCCTCCTGGGTAACTGGGCATGAGCTACCTGTACTCAGCTTTGCCCATGCCATTTTGAGTTCTCATTTTCCTGTTTGTGGGAGTGTCTTCATTCATTTGGTATACTCACGTTCTCTCTCTTTTTCTTTGGAGACAATCTATCACACTGTTCTATCAGTAGCACTTTCTGACACGAATGTGAAGTGAATGTCTCCTGCAGGTATTCTCCCTATAAAGTTAAGAGTATTGGCCTTGAGAAAATACTACATATGTTTTGCATTGTCTTACTGACTCCCCCTACTTTTTCTGCCTAGTTGAAAGATTTTTCAAGTAGTGCAAGCTAGTCCTTTGATAGAGCGGATGATGGGGGAGGTGTATATTCAAACAAATTAGAATCACAAATCTCTTTCTGTAAGACAGCCAAATTTAGTAATAGCACTCATAAACACACCTATATATGTAAATGAGTCATACTATAAAACCTTTCAACAAGTGCTGACAAGTCAGATGGCAGACTTACCCTGAAACCTGCCTGCCCAATAAAAACCTCATAATTAAAAACAAGGCTGCCCATAAACTATTACATATTATAACAATTACTTCAAACTGGTACAAGACTCAATTAGAAAGTTAAAAGTCAGCTTTCTCAGGTACCGTCACAGTATGCAGTCAGCACGTTACCATTTGGATTTGGATGATGTGATGCTATGCTTGTTAACTTTGGCTCAAGAAGAAATTGGAATGGGGGGGGGAATGTGGTTTTACCTGCCTTGTGAGAGCAACACTAGTGTTTTCTGTGTATGGACGGATTGCCTACTATCTGTTGGAGACTTTGTTAGTCACTGAATGTGCTAGAACAATAT
Organism: Dipodomys ordii; assembly: GCF_000151885.1. Classification (NCBI taxonomy): domain Eukaryota; kingdom Metazoa; phylum Chordata; class Mammalia; order Rodentia; family Heteromyidae; genus Dipodomys; species Dipodomys ordii. The sequence goes on from NW_012267269.1 coordinate 7,279,493, forward strand.
CCTCCTGATATTCAGGGATCAATCAACTTTATGTTATTTATATTAAACACAGGCTCAAAGTGGTTTATTGGATTTCCTAAGGTTATCTAAATAGTAAATAGCTTTAACTCTTGCTTGACTCCAAGTTTCTTGTTTCCCTCAACCACGCTTTTTATCTCAAAGGTCTAGCCTTTATGAAGAATATAACATGAATGGCTATATTTGGAAACTGTTGAATAAGATACAGTTGTGGCCTTAAGCCACATCCTGCTGAACATGTGGTAGAAAGGATAACAGAAAGTTGCTAACCGATTCTAAGCTGGTTATTACCTGTGTGCATTCTATCTTAAAATTTTATTTGTTAGAGTTTATAGATTTATCCATGCAATGAATAAGCATCAAATGAATAAGCATCGCTAATTAAACCTTGAGATTTGGCATGTCTTTCCTTACAGTACTAGCCCCCATGGCATAAGTCAAGCTCTGAAAATGAGATGGAAGTTTTATAAGGATAGAGCATTGCTTCTCCATTGTGTTTCTTACTGACTTTCCCTCTTATGTAGCTGCTTTGGTGAAACATCTTGTGAGAAATTGAAGGGAGGAGAAGCTGGAAGTTGGATTGAGGAGATGGATTAGTCAATAAATTCAGAGTATTAAATGCTGAAACATTCTCTCTTCAACTCAGTAGTTTTCCTCCTTATCCTTTTTGTCCTCCAACCTCCCTTTTCTCTTCTTCCTCTTCTGCTTCCTTCTTCTTTTTTTCTCCTTATTTATTTGCTGGGGATTGAACTCAGGACCTAGTGCATATTAGGCAAATGCTCTACTACTGAGCCTCATGGATGCACGTTCCAACTCAGTTTTTACAGAATGGAAGAAAGCTCCATGCATAGGCAGAACATCTCAGGATATATTCCTGTTTCTTATACTTTTAGGTTCTCTGAACTTATTTACTATATACAACACATTTGAAATCCTTAATGGCATACAACAGCATTGATATTGATATTGTAAAAGTCAAGAGAGTAAATTGTTTAGCCTTTGTGAGCCATATGGTTCTGTCAAAAATGTTGTAGAACCAAAGCAGCTGTAGATGATAAAATAAATGAATGAGAGTGTCTGTGTTCCGATAAAATTTTATTTACAAAAACCACCAGCAGAACAGATTTGACACAAGGGTAAGTTTGCTCATAGTTAGTATAGTGAAGACAGTTCAACTGAGGTGTTATTATGACCCTTACATTCCAGTTGGATAGTCTTGGGAAAATATTTAATTTCAATTTGATGTAATTTGCTTATCTGTAAAATGGAATAATAACTTCTGTAGCTAACTGTAGCACATTGTCTGACACCTAACACGTACCTAATACATGTTAACTATAGTAATTATCATCGCTATCTTATTATTTTAATTTGCCTTAGTTTTTTAGGGTGTTTATTGTCTAATATACTTAAAGTCAACTAATAAGTTCTGCTGAGGGAAGCTAAATCTGTTTTGCTGGTGTATTTTAAAATGTCTTCTACTGTGATCAGAAAACTGCCTTAGAGGTTTTGGGAGTTTCGTACTATTGAATGAATATTGTTCCCTCTCTGTTGTAGTTTCATACTACAAGTCCTTTTGAAGAGAATTGTATAGATATGAGTTCATGTGTTTATTTTCCTTATTGTCTTTGTGGGGTAATTATGCATATGTTGATTAGTGTTAATCTTGGCTTTCACTATCCTCAAGGCTATAAACTCCATTGAAAGCTTCAAGCATAGGCAGAATGTATGAATTCATACAGCACTGGTAGCACTGTGAGTGGGGAAATCTGGGTGTGTCAAGCTTGGTTTCTGGTGCCAGAAAGGGTGGATGCACCTGCTCTACCAGTATGCTGGCACCTAGTGTAGTTGCTGCTTTTCTGTGCTATTTGTTTCTGTCCTCTTTATGAAAGTTCATTGGTTGAGTTGTTGCTGGGCTAACCTCATATTCTGTGTATGACACCCTGCCTCTCTTTCTGTGGCTTTCTGCTTCATTTCTAGAGATATATTTGGCTTATAGAACCAAAACCTTCTTCTTTCCTTCCTTCTTTCTTTC
>NW_012267269.1:7281685-7286707 GCF_000151885.1 Dipodomys ordii
TCTTTCTTTCTTTCTTCTTATCCTGGGGCTTGAACTAAGCACTTGGGCATTGCCTTTGAGCTTTAGTGTTTGAGCCTAGGGCTCTACCACTTGAGCCACAGCCCCACTTCTGCTTTTTGGTTGTTAATTGGAAACAATAGTCTCACAGACCTTCCTGCTAGATCTGGCTTTGAACTAAAGTTCTCAAATCTCAGCTTTCTGACTACATAGATAGGATTACAAAAATGAGCCACTGGCACCTTGGCTAAGCTTCTGGTTTTGTAATATGACTTTCCTAGAAGGAGAGAAAGCCATGATAACATTCTAGACTCATTATAGATATGAACTTATTCAAAGTTCTTTTTTCTTTGACTAGTAAAGAAAAATTGTACTAGTAACAGTGGAAAAGAAAGAACACAGACCTGGGCCTAGGTTGTTGACTTAACTATGAAAGGCCTACAGTTAATATCCACATTTCAACTCCTGCTAGTAGAAGGGATGATCAATCCTTCTTCAAGTCTCTACCTTTCCCTCTTTGTTTCTTATCATAAAGAATAAAGAGAAATGATAGCTGATCTATCCTGGGTTGTATGGGAGAAGTCTAGTAACAAAAGTTAGGTGAAAATTTACTTTTCTGTTTTTTGAATTGAAATTAAAGGGTGCCTAAGCTAATTTGATCCAAATCTTTAAACATAAAGCTAAGGTTTTCAGTAGTGAGAAAGGGCCTAAAGCAACCAATAGCATATAGGGATATTATTATTATTATTATTATTATCATCATCATCATCATCATCATTTTTTTTGTCAGTCATGGGGCCTGAACTCTAGGCTTGGGAGCTGTCCCTCAGCTCTTCAGCTCAAGGCTAGTGCTCTACCACTTGAGCTACAGCACCACTTCTGGATTTTTCTGCTTATGTGGTGCTGTGAGGAATTGAACCCAGGGCCTCATGCATGCAAGGCAAGCACTCTGCCATTGAGCCACCTTCCCAGTCCCAATATAGGGACATTATTAAAATTCTTCACATACTCTACATTTAGGTACCACAAAGAACAAATTCAATAGCTAAAATAACAAATCTAAGCATATACAAAAGAAAAAAAACAAAAACATTTAATTTAGGTCAATGTAATTTCAAAGGTATAATAGAATAGCATGTAAGTTGCAATAAATAACAAGGTTAGTCTAAAGCCAAAATGGTTTCCTCTTCGCAATTTTCTTTTACTTCTGTCTATGCTAAAGCTTCCTCATTCTTTAACATTCTGAGATAGTCCGTAATTTACTGACACGCCTCTGTTAATGTTTATTTAGCATGTTTCTTAGTTTACTAAGGAACTTAGTTTACTAAGTTGCTTCCTCATAACAGTTAGAAATCACACATCTATTTAGTGGATGGTGTTGTCTTCAATAACTCCTCTGGCTTCATGCATATCTTGGAAGATGATCTTTCAAGAAAACCCTTGGAAGACATAATGGATGCTCATATCTATTTGGACATTTCTTTCTGCAACTTAGCTGCATTAGAGACCCAGGCATATAGGTTTAATTTAAAACCAATCAGAAACCAATTCTGTAGTTGGATTCTGATTGGGTAAGTTACCATCCATCTATCTCTGGAACAGAATTTCAAGGTAGGTTTTAAACACCCCAACACTAATACATCAGTTTGACTTCAGCTCCTTTCTTCCTCCCATAATAGTTATTTATGTACATACATATCTGGCTTTCTCACTTCTCTGACTGCAGGGACCATGCCTTACTTTTTTGTATTATTCATGGCTTTTAAGATAGGACCTGGCCCAAAGTGGTTGCTGAAGGAATGAGTGTTAGAAATAATTATACATCAGCTAGGAAAGCTCATCAAAATCTTAAACATGTCGCTTTCAGTTACTATGTGGAATCAAGAACTACAACTTTGAAGTGCATACTTGTCTTTAATGTGGAATGTACTAGCTGCTGCACAAGTTTAGCCAATCCATCACTAGCCATGGCTCAGTGCTAGGCAAATCGTATTCTGGCATGTTTTGGCAAGACTCTTTACCTGGTTTGCCCAATCTCCACTGGGTCTAGTTTCAACAGGAATTATTTACATGCATTTAATTTTGAACACTTGAACTATGACATGTCATTGTTCTTTTTACTTATCTCATCTCTTACTTTTGGAAACAGGACAAGCATCTCTCTTGCTGTTCCTGTTTGGTGTGCTCTTAGATTAATTTTAGCTTGCTTGCTCTTTAGCGTTCATGACATTCAAGATATTTTCCAGCCATATTTCCTGTATAAGAAACTATAGATTACATTACCACAAAGGGAAGTGGAGATAGGTGGAAGAATAGTGTTTAAATAATCCAGGGACTTATATATTCTGGGTTGAAAGGAAAGTAGAGCAAGACATTTGAATTAATTTATCTCATTGCTTTTGTATATTTGTTGATAATATAAGATACTCAGCTAGTATTCAATTCTGCTGTTATCACAATGGATCTGAAAAAACAACATGCTATGGACTTTGTCAGGTTTAATAGAACTGCTTTTTCCAACTTTGGAGAAATGGATATGCTAAGGGAATCATAATGAACTCTGGGCAGAGCAGTGTTTTCTTACAAATAGGACATGGTAACAAAGTACTCAAATCAATGTGGAAAAGTCTCTTGCACAATTATTTTTCCTTATGGTACTTCTGCAATCATATTTCTTTAATGACTTTCTATAAGTTCTCTTTATATTTGCAAGAAGATTAGAGCATATAAAAAGAAGGAAAATTTGGGGGGAGAAAATACTTTTGGATTCTCTCACTTCTGTCCTACAATAGATGGGAAAGTATATCTTTATGTTATAATGTTCATGTGCTAAAGGATCCAGAAAGTCCAATATACTGTATGAGGTCTGAGTTTGCCACCTAGAGGAGAGATCTGATATTCAATTTTTCTCCAAGTTACTTGAGTAGAATTTGTTAATACATTCCTCCAATTAATTATTTACTTTTGTAGCTTTCATAAAACAAAATATCTACAAGGGTACAATATTCTGCCAATGTAGATTTGATAAATATGTTAAAGATAGGTTCAGCTTTGAGTTCAAAGACACTATGAATGTGTAGTACTTTGTGCAATTGGCTATCTTTAAAACATTTTGTATTAAAAATTATATAACCAAACAATGAAATGATTCTAAATATCCATATTTAGTATGGATATACTTTAAGTTTGAGGGCTATAAAACTATTAATATTTTTAAATTTATTCTATCCTTTTTCATTTGAAATCTTTGACAAGTTTGATGCAGAAAACTAATTTCTTCTTGATATGGACAAGATATAATTTCTTCTATGAAGAAACTCACAGAACAGCATATTAGTGATAAGGCAAAAAATTCTGATGCATTTTAATTAACTAATTAATATTACTTAAATGAGGGAGCCAGGGATTGAACCTAAGCTTTGTGCATGCTATATAAGCTCTATATAGATGAATTACATGCCTTGCTCAATTCTAACCCATTAAATTTTTTAAGCAGGAACTAAACAAGAAGTTTCTTTAAACAAGACTTTTGATGTGAAGGAAAAACTATCTCACATTCATTTTTTTGCAAATAATATTATATCTCTACTTAAGACATATCACCTTACATGTAACAGCTATATACTAGGAAGTTTTAGATTTGTCCTTGTTTTTTTGGCAGACGGGGGAGGGGGCCAGTCGTGGGGCTTGAACTCTGGGCCTGGACACTGTTCCTCAGCTCTTTGGCTCAAGGTTAGTGCTCTACCACTTGAGCCACAGCATCACTTCCAGTTTTCTGGTGGTTTATTAGAGATAAGAGTCTCAGGGACTTTCCTGTCCAGGCTGGCTTTGAACCATGATCCTCAGATCTCAGCCTCCTTAGTAGCTAGGATTACAGGTATGAGCCATCGATGCCTGGTTTGTTCTTTGTTTTATAACATCAAATGAAAAACATTAAGTAACTCTTGTAAAAGGATTTTATTATTTATCTAATAGTTTGTTAAAACAGTGAGAGTAGCCTGGATGTGGCATATCTGCAATCCCAGCTACATGGAAGAAGTAGGTAAACAGGATTGCAGTTTGAAGTCTGCTCTATCTGAAAAATAACCTGCTTAGCAAGCACAAGGTTTTGAGTTCCATCCTCAGTGCCACCAAAATCAGACAATACAAAGCAATCCAACAAAACCCATAAGAACAAAATACCTTATATATTATAAAAGTACAAGTTTAATTAACAGGCCACTAATAGAGAATGAGACATTTCCACAGAACTGGTACTTTTTTCTCTCTCTGACCTTCATTTGATATCAGTTAAAACATACCATTTGCCATTTATTTAAAATAAAAAGCCAGATACTGGTGGCTTATTCCTATAATTCTAGCTACTTGGGAAGCTGAGATTTAAGAAGCCAGCCTGGGCAGGAAAGTTTGTGAGATTCTTTTCTCCAATTAACCCCCAGAAAACCAGAAATGGAGCTGTGGTTCAAAGTGGTAGAGCAAAAAGAGCTCAGGAACAGTGACCAGCCCTGTGTTCAAGCCTCATGACCAACAATAAAAAGCAATATTCTTGTATACACACAGAAATTACTTTCTATACAATCAAGGAATAGGGAAGGGGAAAATAATAGAGAAAACTTCACTGTAGTTGTCAAGATGTGGTGGAACCAAATTGCAATTTCCTAATTGGTCTTTAGGAACAAAATCCTAAACTAGACACTTCTTGTCTATTTGGACATACCAATCACATTTAATTTTCCATATCCAACTGTATAGGCATGTCTGTTTCATTGATAGAGTAATCTTCAAATCAGAACTTGATGTGTCATATTGAAAAAGCCTGTGATTCACAGTAGACTTTCATTTTTGGCCTAGAATGATCCTTCCCTGCCACCTTTGGGTTAGTAGAATTAGTCTGCGTCTTGACTTCTTCCTTGGGTTTTTGATTAGCTAGTGTATCCTTAGTTACAGCTTCACAAAATAGGCACTAGTTCTGCAACCAAACAAATAGCACTAAGGCTGTTGAATTTTTTTCTTTTTTTTTTTTTT
>NW_012267269.1:7288093-7290074 GCF_000151885.1 Dipodomys ordii
AAAAAAAAAAAAAAAGAATAGCTGCAGAAAGAGATGGCCCAGCAGTTGTGCATGGCACACTGTGTAGTTTCTTTGAGCTCTGAGCTGCTGAATAAAATTTACCAAATCTTCAGACCCTCTCTATTTGTTATGGGATGAATTGTCTCCCCAAATTGACATGGTGAATTTCTGACCCCTAGTACCTCAATGTATTTGAGAATGAGATCATTACTAACATAACTGGTTGAGATGAGAGCGTTCTGGAGTAGGATGACATCTCAATCCCATAAGACCAATGTCCTTATGCAAAGGGGCAGTTGGGGCTGCAGAGACCCACAAGTGGAAAACATTAGTTGAACATTGGCATTACACTGCTTCAAACCAAGAAATTACCAGCAACTAGGAGAGAGGTCTGGAAAAGAGATTTCCTAAAAGGCATTGTGTGTGTGTGTGTGTGTGTGTGTGTGCTGATCCTGAGCTTGATCTCAGGGCCTGGGTGTTGTCCTTGAGTTATATTTTTTCAAGGCTATCACTCAACCATTTGAGCCACAGCTCAACTTCCAGCTTTTTGGGGGGGCTTGATTGGAAATAAGTTTCTCACAGATTTTTTTTTTTGGCTGAACTGGCTTTGACCGTGATCCTCAGATCTCAGCCTCTTACACAGCTAGGATTACAGCTGTGAGCTACTGGCACCAGGTCCTTCCTGAAGTCTTTAAAAGTGAGTACAGCGCTACTAACTCCTTGATCTCAGACTTCTGGTCTTCAAAACTGGGAAACAGTAAGCTTCACTCTTAAGCCATTCAGTTTGTACAGCTTTGTAACAACAGCCGTAGCAAACTAATACAGTGTTTTAACTGTGATGATCACATTTGGATTCTACAAACCAGTAAACATCTCTTTCATTCCTCATCAGTATAATATTAGTGCCTTTTTTATACATGTGGAGCCTTACAAAATCAAATGAAAAGTTCAAGCTGTTGTGGGCATTAAATTATAGTATCATTACTCTATTCAGTTCTGGTCACATCAAAATACTACTGGAGGTGCTTTTGTGTTGAAAAAAGAGGTCTTGGCCAATATCAGACTATCAATAAGGCAGGCTGGGTGGTGCTTTAGGAAACCAGGAAACTATACAGAATATCCTAAATATGGTAGGATTATTAATATATGTGGATTCCCGAGGAAAGAACTGCTAAGTGAACCTGAGTTTATCCAGTTCAGGCAAGGGAAAAAAGGAGTTTGGAGACAGGGTTGTGCCTGAAAACTTCCTTTGTAGCTGAGTATCTAATATCTTCAACATCCATATTCACATGAATACAGTGATAGTCTACAAATTAATGTAACATCGAACTCTCATGTAGTTTGATTTGCTTCTATTGACTTTTTCCCCCCTCAGATCCAATCCTACTTAGGTAAATAGCTAAAGTGAACTAGTATTGAAGAGGTCCTATGGTTCAAGTCTGGATCTCCAGCATTCTTTCTTTCTTTCTTTTTTAACAATTTATTTTTTTATTGTGAAAATCCTGTACAGAGGAGTTACAATTACATGGGCAAGATAGTGAGTACATTTCTTATCAAGCATTGTATCCTCCTCCTTTGTTTACCCTTCCCATCCCTTCCCATCCTCCCTCCCACCCTACCCAATCCTCCCCCCCCCCAAGGTGTAAAGTTCGTTTTTGACAGGACAACTTGTACTTCTCATTGTTGCAACAGGTCCACCTGTATCCTTATTTAAATGACTTGTTTTTCCCCTTCCCCTCCACAAATTATACCGACATCAACTACAGTGAAAGCAGGGGTTATACTGTGGGGGAGGGACATACAAAGCAACAAAGAAATAATCTTAGAAACAATCGCATGAAAGAAAAAAAACATTTGAATACATATCTTAGGGTTCATTTCCCTAACATCAAATTATCTGACCTTTTCTGCTTGACTCAGTCCTACACTAGATATTGCAAATAAGGGAAACCTTGGGACCTATGTTTCTTTGGGCCTGGCT
>NW_012267269.1:7291326-7306243 GCF_000151885.1 Dipodomys ordii
TGTGTGTGTGTGTGTGTGTGTGTGTGTGTGTGTGTGTGTGTGTGTGTGTGTGTGTATACCACTGGGATTTAAATTCCACTATGTACTTGCTAGGCAGTTGGTCTACCACTGGAGACACACTCCTAACCCTTTGTGTTTTAGCTATTTAAAAATATTACATTTATATTCTGATGGATCTGGACTGATATCCTTCTATTTATGTTTCCTGGGTAACTAGAAAGAATTGTGTTGAGATGATGTCTCGAGAACATTTGCCTCAGTTCTCTTTGAATGACTGTCCTTTCAATAGCCCCTTCCCCAGTGAGGATTACAGGTGTGGGTCAGCATACAGGCTCTTTGACTGCTCTCTAAACTAAATACAAGCATGTCTTCATGGGGTTAGCTGCTTCTTCCAAAGGCCAAAAACATTAAAAAAATACCAAGTGTCTAAAGCTAAAAAGATTTAAAAAATCACTTTTAATTTTTTTTCTAAAAAAAATGAAGAAAAGCTTTTTTTCTCCAAGAGAAAAACCAACTTCTCTTTCACCTAAAAATGTGGATTTACATAGAAACTGTGACGGTTTGGTTACAAATGAAATAAACTTTGATATCTTGTCTCTAGGTTTCTTTACCACTTCAAAAGTTTAGTTGCAAATTTAGACCTTGTTTTTTCTTTTTCTTTTTTTTTGGTTCCATTACTGTAGCTTGAACTCAGGGCTTGGGTGCTGTCCCTTAGCTTTGTTTGCTCAAAGGTTGGTGCTCTACCACTTGAGCTACACTTCCACTTCTGGCTTTCTGGTGGTTAAATGGATATGAGTCACAGACTTTCCTGCTCAGGCTGGCTTCTAATCATGGTCCTCATATCTCAGCCTCTCTAGTCAGTTGCCATTCAACTGACTAGACCAGTAAATCCATGGCTACATGAGGAGCCAGCATTGAGATATATGTGACATTTAAAATCTCTTTTTCATGTCAAACTATAATGAATAGCTGGAATTTGCTGCTGCAATATTGACTGTGCTTATTATCCTAATAGTGATTAAAATAAACCCCAAAACAACAAACCCTGAAGTCTACACTTGCCACTTCACTCTTCTTGTTTAGAACAACACAAATGTCATGACCTAAGCACCTGTTTTGAATTAAACATTATTTCTCCTCTGGCAAAATAACTTCTTTATAATGCAGCAAACTGCAAGCAGGAGACATATGACAGTTGCTTTTTCCTTCCTGGAGAAGGCAGCAAGGTAAACTTCATGTTCTAAGAGATATCCTGCATTGAATCTGAGAGAAGCAAGAGGAATGTATTCTTTTCCATTCCAAGTTGTGGAGGTAATGTGTTGAAAGACATCTGTATTTCAAAAGGGAAAGCAACTATATGAAAGAAACAGACACCCAACCCTAGAAGACAGCATAGAAATTCTTGCCAAGTCCTGAGTTAGAATTTTGTTTTAGAATGAATGAACAAAACACATAAGGCTAGGAAAATGTTCCTATGTACACCCCTGCTACCTTCTCTGCTAATAGATTTAAAGTTTAAAAATAAAGACATATGAAGACTTTGTTGAAAATAACGTGATCAGTTTGACTTAATTACATTCTGGTTAAAAGGAAAACTTACAGATTCCAAAGTGACTATTTTAATTTTGGGAAAAAAGTCAAAAGTCATACAGAATCAGTAGAGTCTAGTCCTTTTCTTGTGTGTTTATTTGTGGGTGGCTAATGTTCAAATTTCTCAACATAACATAATTTTAGTGTAAGTGGCCAAACATCAAAGTAGATAATCAGATCTACCTTACCAGGGTAGATTTGTCCTGGGAATCGATCTGCCAAGTATACTATGTTTTACATGAGTCTTAGATTCATCTCATTTGCTGACAGGACATGTCCAGCTGGGTATAACCATGAGATCTCTGTCTATTCTTCACTGGGCTTAATAGAAGAAACCAAGAAATAAATGAGTAGACTTTGGGTATCCAAAGTTCTCTTTCTAGTCTCTTATCCAAACCCCTTCTATTACCCATGTAGGGACTGAAAGCTTCATTCACAAATTAAATAATTAATTAATGCAATAAATATTTTCTAAATCCTGGCAATAGTTCAGTCTCTGGTTATGGTGCTAGAATTATAATTAAATTAGACATTTCCTGCCTTCACAGTTACATGAACAAATAATTATAATACTCAGAAAATGGCTTACAAGTCACTGAACTCAGTCATTCAAATCTTTATCTTTAAAAAGCAGGACATGCACAAATGGTCTTTGGCTGGCACAGAAATATATTTAGGCATTTCAGTACATCAAATTAATGAATACATGAAAATGGGTTCATCTGCTTCATAGAGAATTCTGAGTGAATTCTCCCCACTGCAACCTAGACTCTGTCTTGACCCTTGAACACCACTGCCAGTGCTTGAAGAGCTGTCCCTCAGCTCTTTGGCTCAAGGCTAGTGCTCTACCACTTGAGCCACAGTGCCACTTCTGGGTGTCTGGTGGTTTATTGGAGATAAGAGTCTCACAGACTTTCCTGCCTGAGCTGGCTTTGAACTATGATCCTCAGATCTCAGCCTCCTGAATAGCTAGGATTACAGGTGTGAGCCACCAGCGACTTGAGAATCTTTATTTCTCCATGAAGCCTTAAGCACTGATTTAGGTTGCTTCATATTTATATTCATAGAATTATTGACATTGAATATAATATGAATTAGAGTTTAAATCTTTTCCACATTTGCTGCACTATAAGTTTTCTTACCCCCTCTATATAAAGCTATTTGAATAAGTGGCGTGTTCTGACTGAAGAATGACACTTTCTGCACTGTCCCCATGTGTGTGTACAATTCAGTGGTCAGTTGCTGTGCATGTATTAATGAACTGACGTAGATGAGGACTGGGTCTGCTCTCAAGGATTTTATAATTTAGTAAATAAGAGATTTGCTTCTTTAAACACGTAAGCCTACTTTCTCCCTCTTTACATTATCAAAGTGTTACTTATGCTTCATTATATTGATTCCCAAACTTTGCTTCTTAAAATATTTTAAACTAAGATTTGTTTAATAATATTAACAGTACTGCTAGTCACTAGGTTGATGTGGTTGTGGCAAGAGAAAAATGGAAAAAAATAATCAGAACCATAACGGTAGTAGTAATGAGACCTGCTATTTATGGAAGGCTTTGCATGGGCCATTTAACTTGATCTTATTTTATTTTCACAGCTCTCACTGACTTGGGGCTTATAGTAGAGAAATATGAGGTAAAAGGCAAGCGATACGGGACAGTAGAAGTGAAGCTTCATTTTGTTTGGGGCCACTGTAACTGACACATGACATGACATTTTAATATTTGTTCTTTTTTTTAGCTGAGATTTCATAACTGAATATTATATGAAAATCGGGGTATGAGGGTGGTAAACATTTTTCATCATATGTCTGCTGTTAGCCACATAAAGTAACCATTCCCCCAGAAGGATATCAGTGCCAATTACACCTATGCTGGGAAGGCTGAGTCTTCTTTTACCACGATCAAGCAGAAGAAATCAGATAAAAACACATGTTTTGTCTTTGTTCCTTAATCATTACCCATTTTCCTAGTTGCTAATTAGTGAGAGTATCTTTATTGATGCTGAATCAAAGCATTGGTTCAAAACCCTTTTCATTCTCTACACTAGTTCTTAATTTGTTATAATCTTCTAGCTCTTTTCCTGGGAAAACAGTGAAGGAATTTTTATGAGACAGGATCTCAGTAGATATCCCAGAATAGCCTTGAACTTGGGATTCTCCTGCTGTAACCTCCCGAGTGCTAATAATAAAGACATGTACTATCCATCTACCGTACCTGGCCTGAAATAAATGTTTTCATAAATATATTCTTTTATTTTTTGGGTCCGGTTGTGGGGCCTGAATTCTGGGCCTGGGCACTGTCCCTCAGCTCTTCAGCTCAAGGCTAGCGCTCTACCACTTGAGTCATAGCGCCACTTCTGGCTTTTTTCTTTTTGCTTATGTGGTGCTGAGGAATCGAACCCAGGGCCTCATGCATGCAAGGCAAGCACTCTAACACTGAGCCACCTTCCCAGCCCCCATAAATATATTCTTATAAATGTACTAGAGTTATTAATATTAAGGTTCATCACTTAAGAGAGGAAAACAATTGAAACCCAGAGAGAACTGGGAAAAATATTTTTGACTCTGTTAAGTATTACTACCAACATAAAATCTATGACATGGGTTTCCTTTTTATGTATGTATGGATTTTGCTTCCAGTATGCCTTACTTTTTTTTTATCCTGTATTCTTTCTTGGCAGTGACTTTTGTAGTTAGTTGCTGCTGAATAATTGGTTTTAGGCTTACTAAATGGTTTAATGGGCCCCATGTACCTTCCTTTTAATTCTTCATTGTCAAAACTTTTTAGACATGCAATCCCCATTTAGATTTCCACTGTTCACTTTACCTGTAAAAGAGGTAGATAGTGGGCTGGGAAGGTGGCTCAGTGGTAGAGTGCTTGCCTTGCATGCCTGATGCCCTGGGTTCAATTCCTCAGCACCACATAGGCAAAAAGAAAAAAGCCGGAAGTGGTGCTGTGGCTCAAGTGGTAGAGCGCTAGCCTTGAGCTAAAGAGCTGAAGGACAGCACCCAGGCCCAGAGTTCAGGCCCCACGACTGGACCCCCCCCCAAAAAAAGAGGTAGATGTATGTTTGAAGGATACTTTGGTGATCAGTATGCTGCCATTGTTACACTTTCTGTGTGTAGGCAACACTTTCTGTGATCAAAGTAAGAAAGATGAAACATTTAAAGAATATAGCCTATACTGATTAAATATTTTCTTGCACGTCAATGACAGGGCTATAGGATATAATTATTTTTTGGCAATTATGGAACACTATCAGAAGATCATAAAATGCTTAGAAAATGATGAAATTATGGTTGATGTTTTCCATGAATACATTATCAAATGATGGCTCTGGATTTGTTTTCAGAAAAGTCTAATTAAAATATTGCTTTAAGTTGTTAATATGATTAAATATTAGTGTTGTTGAAGGTTTTCCATGTGACTTTCCTACATATACACATTTACTTGCATTCATATATTTATATTATATAAATAATTGAGTTGTTGCAAAGTAATTCTGTAAAATATCACCTTTTGTATTTATAAATATAGTTTGGTACAAAGTTCACTCTAAGAAGTGTATTTTTTTCAAATTCTTCATTGTGATTAAGTGATTAAATTGTCTATCGTGGTCTATAAAGTTTATGACTTCTATGAGCTTTGACAATACAGTATTTCTTCCACTTTGGGTGATATGTACATTTAAGAAGTGTATTTTTGAAGGCTGATTTTTACCATGAAGGTCAATGACTTTGTCTTTTTAATCTTTTGGATTTTTAAAAAATAGATTGATGAAATGCAACATGCTTCTACCTCCCCCTCCTTCCTGTGCCTCTCTCCCTGCCAGTTATTCTATTCCTTTTGGCATCTGGACTTCTTCTTCTGCCAAATGAGTCAGTTAGAGAGGAAATGTTTAATCCACATTTTTCATCTCAGCTGGGAAAAGAGATTTGAAGGCACAGGTTCTTAACTATATTTCTTTCTTCTTTTTTTTTTTTTGGTGCCAGTCCTGGGGATTGAACTCAGGGCCAGGGTGCTGTCCCTGAGCATTTTGCTCAATGCTAGTAGCACTCTACCACTTGAGCCACAGCACCACTTCTGGGTTTCCGAATGATTTATTGGAGATGAGTCTCACAGGCTTTCCTGCCTGGGCTGGCTTTGAACCACAATCCTCAGATGTCAGACTCCTGGGTAGCTAGGATTACAGGTGTGAGCCACCAGTGCCCAGCTGGCAATTTTTTTTTAAAGAAGGGGAAAATATGTGTAGAATTATAAAGCAAAAATGAGTTGCTTGTATTCTAACCTAGAACAGCTATCCTTTGTTGTGTATTTATCATACTTCATACTTCATATTTATCATACTTAAATAAGCCTAATAAGAATATCTTTTTTTTAAAAATTGGTTGTGTAGTTTGAATTCAGGGCCTGGGTGCTGTCCTTGAGCCACTTTGTGCTCAAGGCTAGAGCTCTACCACTTGAGCCACAGCACCACTTGCAACATTTTCTAAGTAGTTAGTTTATTGGAGATAAGAATCTCATGGACTTTTCTGCCCCAACTGGCTTCGAACTGCAATCCTCAGATCTCATCCTCCTGAGTAGCTAGGATTACAGGTATAAGCCACCGGTGCCTGACTCAAAGTATATTATCTAATGAGAGAGAATCATGGTTCTGACTATGTTATGTAGAAACTGAGCCATAGACAGGTTAGTTAATCCAATTACACACTGGTAATTAGTGATGGTTGGAGTCTGAATTCTCTGATGGTCTTGACAGAGTTTCACCACTGTACCTCCTATAGCTTTTACTTTTTTTTTTGCTCCAGGTACTTATTATTAATGTTAATGCATAGCAGTATTTCGGTAAAAGAATTAATAGCTTAGCTTCATTACACTAGTCTTTTTTCTCCCAGTTGTCAGAGTTTAGGAAGCAGAATAGTGTGTGTGTGGGGTAGCAATTGTTGGGTCCTTGTAGTAGTGTGGTGCTAAGGGAAGTGGTAAAGGACACACGCTGTTCATGCTGTTGCCACAATGAAGGTTAAAAGTAGATCATTTAAAGTCCAAGATTACCCTTGGGGGTTGTATTAATCACAAAGAAGTTGGTGTTAAATGAATCATCTACACTTGCAATATGACACAGAAGTGAAAATGCAACAGTATAAAATTCTACCACAATGTAAATCGTTGGGAATTGTGGTCCAAGCTGTTTTTAAATGTTTATAAAACAGCATGCACATTTATTAAACACTGAAATGATACAACACCACACTGTAAATCACAAATTAGACCTAAAATGAAGCCACTTGCTATATAAAACAGCATGCATTGTATAGACAACAAATTTATTTACACTAGATCTAGAACATGCACATAAAGTTTTAGGCATTATGCATTGCCTAGTTTAGGCCACCTGAACGCGCTCAGTTTACTTGAATAACTTTTTTCCTCCCAATAAATTTTTCTGTAAGTCAGAATGATTCCCTATACCTTCAAACTACCTTGAAGCATTACAATTTGTCTGCTTGACAGTGTATTGAATTAGAGTGTAGCAATAATTCAGGAAAAATGCAGTGTCTTTCATTACATATTAGGCAGTGTGCTAGAAAATTAATGCATATCATTTCATTTGATTTTTAGTAGCCACCCCATGCAATAATTCATGATAACGAATCACCATCTTAGAGGTTAAGGAACAATGGGAAAATCAAGGAATGAAATAGCTTGCTCTTTCAAGGTCCTACCACCATGGAGACATAATTTGAACTCATATACCTAGTGACTGGACTTCTTACTCTCAAGAAATTGCTAAGGCTGTCAGAGAGTTGACTTAAATAGTTGCATTAAGAGAGAAAAAAAGGTAGAAAAATATAGAACATGACTTTAATTATTGCATTCTATTTGTTGCAAACAGCATGCCATATTCAATGTAGTTTTCTATTCTACCCCTTTCCCAAGGTGATAAAAGGATTCATGAAGGGAGATTAGGGCCTGTCTTTTATATTTGGGTTGTAGTCAAATTGCAGGATGAATATCTGCCTCTCTTTTCTTCTTCTATATCCAGTCTCCCTTTTGATGAGAAGAATAAGCCTCGTTTTGATTCAATAGCAGAGATCAAAGAAAAAGCTTTTGTCTTCTGGGCACCAGATATATGTTATCTGTGTTTAAAGAAATGAAAAGCACACATCAAAGAAGCATTGGCTTGGAAAGAGAGGTAATGAGATACAATGAAGATATGAAAGATAATAAAATCACAGAGGATCAAATCCTAGAATTGACACTTTTTGGTAGTATGGGGTAGTCTACCTCCCTTCTTTGATCCCCAGTTTGTTTTTCTGAAAGTTGAGGGTGATCCAAAAATACCTCCAGATTTGTAACAAAGATTTAATGCACACAATGTAGGTAAACCTAGGACACCAGTGGACATTAAACAAATAAGGAAAGTTTCATCTTTCTTTGCCCAAGCCCTACTCTGTACACCTATCTCTCCCTTCCCTTTCCCTTTTCTGCACCCATCACTTTACCTAAACCTTTACAACTCTGTGTACTTATAGTGTTGCAGTGTCTATCCATAAAAGAGCCTCTGATTCTCTGCATCCAATTATGTGGTGAGATAAACATTTTATCCTCACAAGGTTTAGAAGGAAAAGCTACATGTTGGTGAAGTGGTGAGAAAGTACTTTCTGTGATTTAATTAGACTTGGCCACGGAAGAGGTGCTCTTTCACTACAAGCAATTTCATAATCCTAAGAACTTTTGAACTGAAGAATTTAGTACTTGTGATGGATTAATAAAAAAAAGGTACAGTGAATAATCTGTAACATTATAGTACATTACAAATGTTTTTTTTTTTTTTTTGGTCCAGTCGTGGGGCCTGAACTCTGGGCCTGGGCGCTGTCCCTCAGCTCTTCAGCTCAAGGCTAGCGCTCTACCACTAGAGCCACAGCACCACTTCTGGCTTTTTTTTTTCTTTTTGCTTATGTGGTGCTGAGGAATCGAACCCAGGGCCTCAGGCATGCAAGGCAAGCGCTCTACCACTGAGCCACCTTCCCAGCCCCAGTACATTACAAATGTTAAAGTGTGTAATTATGATTTATTTAGCTCTCGTTTGGCACCAAATTCGATAATTACGATAATACTGCATTATATATGTACAATGTATGTGTTTGTACATGTGTAATTAATCATCAATAAAAATGATAGGATCAAATATCTACTATCACTTCTTCCTAAATATTTTTCCTTTGAAGGATATTTTGGGATCCAGCTTTGTCAAGGTTAGATACTATGGAAGAGAAAACACTGAATTCAAGACCCTAAGCAAGGTGTAAACACTTAGGTTTATTTTAGAGATGCATGTCATCAATCGCTGCCTTGACTTTGTCATCCTAAAAATGTCTCTCATTGCCCTAAAGTCAGCTGCTGGATTGATGTTGCTGTGAAAACTGTCAAGTGGGGGGTGAACTCTTGGCGGGAGAGAGTCAGACAAACTGCTCATACCAACTGGAGCTCCTCATTCTGCTGGCCTACCTCTCTTAAACCTGCATTTCTCCAGAGATTAACTCTTTTCCATACTGCAGTGAAATAATTTCCATTGGAGCACATGGATGTGTACAGGGGGTTAATTTGGCAGTTAGGTCTCTACATTGGACACACCCTTTTCTTGAAGTCATAGTTCATTCTTAGGCCCTTTAAAGTTAGATATTTTTCATTGCATCTTTTAAGATCTTATTTTGTTTTTCTGGATAATTTCATGGTACATGATCAGTCACCAATCTGTGTCAGAGAGCAATAGATTCTGCAGCCATCTTCAGTCATAATTTATTTGGGAGAACATGAAGATAAGAAAGTTGCAGTAGGGTTGGCATGTGGAAATGTTCCATTATGTTTACTTCAAGTATGCCTTCTTTGTCTTTCAGCTATTTTTTTCTCTCTTTGTAGCCCAAGCTAGCCTGAACTTAAAATTCTCCTGTTTCTATCTCCTGAGCACGTGAATTACAGGCATGTACCACCAATATGGTGGCTATTTTGAAATGAAGAGTATGTTTTGATCATAGTTTTCTAAGTGGAAAATGGGATGTATCATAGTACTTCTTAGTGCTGTTGTAAGATACAAAGACACTAGGCCATGGAAGAGATAAAGTACTGTTTGCCATTTTGTTAGGGCTCAAAATATTGGTGATCTGCTTACTATTATTAGTATCAATTAAAAATGCTATTATCTGAGTCTTTCCCAGTAATAGGTACTAATAACAAGGCTAATGTTCTTTGTGGTTCTAGGGTTCAAGCATTAAGATTAAGTACATTAGAAAGCTTCCCAAGTCAGTTCTGCTCTCTAGGGGAAAATTAGAAATCTGTATTTGACATATATCTAACACCAAAGACACCATCTGGGGTAACGTGTGAAGGATAGGAAACAACAACCTTTTAGACATGAGTCCTAATTGAATACAAACTTCTAATTTATTGCTACATCTGAAAAATGGTTGCAATCTAAGTGGATGGCTAGAGACTTTAGGGAAAGTTTCTTCCTGTTCTGTGTATTGAGAGCCCTCTGTGGCATTAACCAAAGAAAAGCAGTCCTTTAGAACTGAATATATGTCCCAAAGGTGCTTTCCTCATGATGCCTGTTTTGTCCTTTGCTTTTAGAACTTGTCCTTAATACCACTCCCTCTACGTCACCCCCCAGTAACCATCTGCTCTTACACAAGAGGCCACACAGAGATTGGCCCACACACCAGCCACCGCACATGGGCCAAGTTTTAATAGCAAGGCAATATGTGAAAGCCTGGAGTATAGGGGTAGAAGAGGAGCATGGATTCCTGTTAAATAACACCTACTTCACAGGATTATGATGGAAAGGAATCTAATGTCAATGAACTACTTTATAGATTGGCTAGTTTTATAGTTCTGGTGGCTATTAGGTCACTATCTGATAATTAGTAGTTATTATTAGGCTTTCCCTCAAGTATTTTCTCTGATCTCTTAGTAATCATGAAAGCCATACTTATATAGAGCCCATGGCTAGGACCTGAAGACAAAAAATTATCTAAATAATAGAGATGCAATGTCTTTTCCCCTCCTACCAAAGGAGGAGTTTTGTCCTGAAATATTCAGATGGTATCACCTAACCAGATAATTTCCAAATCTATGCTTCACTTTTATGCAATTAGAAAACATTTAAAAATTGTATGTAAACACATAATTGGTATATACACATACCTACACATACCTAGGTATGTGTGTATATGATTTCTAGAATTTTCATTTGTTCTCTCCTTGTGGGATATGTTTTCATATCATCCTGCTTTATTTTTTTTCTTTTTCTTTCTTTCTTTTTTATTGTGAACATACTGTACAGAAGGGTTACAATTACATGGGCATGATAATGAGTACATTTCCTATCAAGCATTGTAGCCTCCTCCTTTGTTTACCCTTCACATCCCTTTCATCCTGCTTTATGATTAAATGAAAAAGGAAAAAACAGCAAAGCAACCTGGGTTGGCAAAAGGCATTCAATTGATTAGGGATAGGACAGGGTATGCCAAACTCTTTCTAATTTTATATCCTCTATACCATTCTGGTGGCTGTGCAAGTGTAATGCTCTATAACTCAGTGGACAAAGAAGTTTCAGCTGAAAGGTAACCAGAGGAGAAAAGGATTTGGAAGCAGTATGGTTGAAATCCAGTGAAAAGTTAAAATCCTGTTGGGCAAATTCTTCCTTACCCGGCAATAGCAATTGTTGTCAGTGCTCTGTTTAGCCACTTTGTGAACCAGCGGGATGCTAGCAAGAACTCCCGGTGGATTTATCCTTTGGGAGCAGTGATTGCTTTGGCTAGATTCTGCTGTGGTGGTTTTTCTGGTGGGTGACAAGCCTGTAAGTCAGACAATTGGAGGCAGTAACCATTTTTCTAATAATCACCTTAAGTCTTTGGCACCTTCTCCCCTGGCACTGTCAGGGAAGCTATTTCATGCTGCTTGTTAACTCAACTTGCTTATCTTTGCTGGGAAATCTGACACCACCCCTCAAATTGCTCACCAAGGTTAGATCCAGTATGTGCCCTGAAAAGTGCCCAAGGAAAGGTTCTAGTTGTCTCTTTCCAGCAAAAAGTATAGAGCTTTAAAAAGTGGCTCTGCTTCTGCAACTTTTCACTCTGGGGTCCCACAGTGTTTGAAATCTAGATGTGGTCCGGAGTTAATGAGTTCAGGAAACACTTGGAGGCTCCGACTGTCTACTTGGTCTTCTTGAACCTCATATAGACTGGCTTCATCCTGTTTCAGGGTCTGTAGCCCCTATTCTCCTCTCCACTTCCTCTGCAGGCCTTCCTCTGGTTTGTGGGCTAGGTACTTCACCTTCTTCCTTTGAGGGGCTTATTGAGCTGAGTAAAAGAGACTTTCTGTGGTTTTTTGCTACCTACTTGCTATCCAACCCAGGCTTTGGGTTTTCTTCCCTTGTTTTTGAATTATTTCCTTGTTCTTGGATTATTTTCCAATTTTTCTATATTTCTTTCAACACACCCAATTAAGCAAGAGTTAGGCTCCTTTTCTAAACATTGCATTTTATTCTGCCTGATTCCTAAAGAGTTGTGCTAACAAAGCAAAGGCAAATGTTAACCTTGGAATTGAGCTGATGACTGGTAACTTCATACTTTGTAGTTTCTGTGAAAGGGTTTGCTAATGTACTAATCTCCACTAATCTGCCTGAATTTCCTCTAAAGAAAGTTACATACATTGTCTCTTAAAACAAATTCTCTGTATTTGCAGTTGGCAGCTTCCTATTAGGATGTTGGAAGGCTAGTAAGTCATAGAGATTAGGTCTTCCTGTGCCGGGTATGAGACTTCCATCTATATGAGTACTCCTAAGAAGCTGTTAATTCCTGAGGTTTTGGATTTAATTTCCAGCATCACAAGGAAAACAAAAACTCCAAACGGAGCTAAGACCACCAAATCAAACCAAAAAAAGACCTACTACGTTTCAAGGAAGGTTGGAGATTATTGTGGAGACCCATAAAATGCTCCCTTTAGATCAGTTATTAGGGTGAAGTTTCTGTCTTGAGGATAGTACACTCCCACAGTTCATTTTCAGCCTGTATTCAACAGATTGCTCACTGCAGTGAGATCCACTCTTTTCCTCAGAGCGCTCAAGGGAGGGGGTGATCATCTCTGAAGAGTGAAAAGCAGTGAGATTAAAAAATACTCTTCATCTGGATAGATAAACCAGCCATACATATTTAAAGGCCATTGTATCAGCTATTATTGGGAAACTTTTTCTTAAGTTAGTAAAGATCCTGTTAGGTAGCCTGTGACATTTCACTGGTTGTGGTTTGTTAGAAAACTCTACCTCAATCTGG
The DNA here is from genome assembly GCF_000151885.1 of Dipodomys ordii. Taxonomy (NCBI): domain Eukaryota; kingdom Metazoa; phylum Chordata; class Mammalia; order Rodentia; family Heteromyidae; genus Dipodomys; species Dipodomys ordii. Next base: position 7,304,254 of record NW_012267269.1, read on the forward strand.
GGCAAGTTGATGGACAAGGTCCTCACAGCATGGTGGCAGTGGGGATCTGAGTGATAAAAAGAAACACCTTATTTCTGACTTTCCTATAAAGTTACATTATGGGCTTAGTTGACCTATTTCCTCTCCCAGTAAAAATGTAAATGTTAGTAGTTTCTTCAAACTGAGGAGTAATCATTATAGTCATTTTATTACTTGGTCTAGTCTCCTTGAAAATTTTAAGGTTTGTCCGGGTGCTTCCTGAGGGCATGGCCTGTGTCTGATTCTCTGATTCAGTTTTTGTTCTATCCACAGAATCCTCCGGGGCAGAGAAGAATAACTACTCAGTGAATGGAACAAATGGAAGGATAGAAATAGAGTCATATTTATTGTGCCTAAGTATTTTCAGGGTGACATAGTATTTTAAAACAGACTGTGGTAGCACATTTCTAAAAGGAGATGGATGACAAGTACACTTAACACTTCTCAAGAAGGAATTCAGCTTCTATCACTTGATCTAGGTTTTTAGTTACAGAAGCATTGAGAATTCCCTATGGCTGAATACAAGTGAATCCTTAAGGCAAGTTGAGGGCCCAGGCTGCCCTTGTGGACATCAATATTCCCAAAGAGCATTTTCCATGAAGAAAAGTGTGGGCTTGCTGTCTTTTCATCAGAACTCTTAGAATTTGGCCAACTGCCTGGTTGGTCCCAGGACATTAGTCAGCCCACAAATCCCACATTTGTTTATTCAGTCCAGAGCAAGTGAATGCTGCCATTCTTTCCTCCCCTTTGTTAGTGAATGCTTTGCAAACCCAAATTAAGTGAGTTCTGTAACACAAAATGAAGTTGGCTAATCTGGAAGGGGGAGTTCTCCTCTCACAGGGTTATATGAGCCGGTAGGTTTATAGATCCCAAACCCATGCTGCCCTTTTATTTTGGTGGTTCTAACCAACAACTTCTAGAGCCATCATTAAAAAGGGAGTATTCTGGAGTTTTGGGTGTTGTGAGAAAAGACTGGTGGCCAAGGGAGGTGACATCTCCCTTATACTTCCATGATCTTCTACTGTGTATTTGTAGTAATTAGTCTACCCTTTCCTAAGTTTTCTAGTCCTGCATATATAGGTAAGACAGTGTAGTTCAATAAGAATCCTAACACAGAATAAATAATTTGGGTCACTACACAAGTAATATGTGGTGGATGTGGAATATAGAGCAAGCAGAATTTGTCACTACTAACACATGTTTGAGAATCTATGTTTTGGAATCCATTGACCATAAAAGAGTGACTAGCTTTGGAAGACAACTAACACAACCTAATGTGATAGAAGAGAGGATAAAGGAGATCATAAAGTTTCATTATTGCTATAAGCCCCAGCAAATTGCACCTAGAGGTTGGGGACAATTCTTGCTGATCATGAGGCCTGTAGAAATTCTATTTATTTCTTAACGTTTGGGTCCTGTTTTATGATTAATAACCTGTTTTTTTTCTTTTCCTCCTTTCCTCATTTAATCCTTATCCATGGTATCTTTTTAAATTAAATTAAATTAATTAATTATTTTTTTATTGTGAGAATACCATACAGAGGAGTTACAATTACATGGGCAAGATAGTACATTTCTTATCAAGCATTGTTGTCTCCTTGTTGTTTCCCCTTTCCATCCCTTCCCATACTCCCCCTTCTCCCCATCCGATCCTTCCCTCACCTCCCACCAAAGTTGTAAAGTTCATTTTTCGACATAACGACTTGTACATCTCATTGCTGCAATGGGTCCACCTGTATCCCTAGTTAAATGTTTTTTTTTTTCCCTTCCCCTCCACAAATTATACCAACATCAAATACAGTGAAAGTATGGGCTATACTGTGGGGGAGGGACATATAAAGCAACTTAGAAATCATCTTATAAAAATGATAGAAACAATTGCATGAAAGGAAAATAAAACAAAAAAACATTTGAATACTTATCTTGGGGTTCATTCCCCTAATATCAACTTATCTGACCTTTTCTGCTTGAT